>NC_137008.1:37325722-37383222 GCF_032717465.1 Coenobita brevimanus | reverse complement strand
GCAGGCAGCGGATGGATGGGTGGGGAAAGCATGGAGGTGGGGGTGGGACTGGGCTTTTGGGTTATGGAGGAATGGTATGGGTGACCGTAGAGATGTGGAGGACTGGGGATGGAGGTTGTAGGAATGTGGAAGAATAAGGATGTGGGGGAACAGGGATGGGTAGGGATGTGCAGGAATGGGGGTGAGGGGCTGTAGGGATGTTTGAGAGGGGGGAAGAGGGCTACAGAGGTAAGGCAGAAATGGGGTTGGTGGGAGCTACATGGATGTAGGGGGAAATAGGGTGGGGACTGAAGGAATGTGGGGGAGGGGGGATTGGGAGCTACATGATAAAGGAGAGATGGGGTGGGGGTGTGTAGGGATAATGGGGAGAAGGGGCCTGGGAGGTGCGGAGAGATGAGGCAACGTTTCTCGGGTGGTAAGAATTCTAAACGACTGCGGGGAGGTGGAGAGAGGGGCCAGAGGTTTGTAAAGGTGTCAGTACAGTATGCTGGAACAAGAGGGGTTGCCGGGTAAACAGCAGTGGCGACGTGGAGAGTTGGGGGGGGGGGGAGACTGAGTGTGGACAGAGGGAATGATGGTACGTAGTGGGATGTATGAGAGGCATGAGGAGATAGGGGCAAGAGTGCCGAGTGAGCTGAGTGTGAGATGAGGAGAGAAGGTGGGGCTAATGGGGTTGTCAGGTAGGCAGTAGTGGTAGTGGGGGTTGGAGGGTGGTGACATAAACGAAGAGAGGCTAGGGCTATAAAGTATACCTGATATGCTACGGGTGTGGTGAAGGAAGGATAGGGGCAGTAAGGATGTTGAAGGGGGTGAAGGTTTGATTGTCAGATCAGCAGTAACGGGAGCAGGGGGTGGGTGGAGGGGTGGAGAGGTGAGAGGAGAGCTAAGGGCCTACAGGGGATGCCAGAAAAGGTATGGTTAGAGTGCAAGAACGATAAAAGTAATAGATTAGGGGGGAGATTGGGGGGGAGGTAATGAGGTTGTCAGATTAGCAGTAATGGGGGCAGAGGGGGAGGGGGAGATGTGGAACAGGATGAGGCTACAGTGAGTGTTGAGAGGACAAAGTTTGGGGAGGGGGGGGGGCGGAAGGGAAGGAGAAAAACGGGTGTAAGAGTATGAAGAGGAGGCGGAATATGCATGGGCTTATGGGATACTGAATAGTGCAGGATGAGGGGAAATTATGGGTACAAGAAATGATGCCGCAGAAGTAATGGAAGGATGGAGAGATGGTAGCCACGCGCTTGAGTACTGGGCTACTGACCGGAAGGCCACGAGATCGATCGCAGGCTGGAAGGGAGGGAAGGAACAGTTTGGGATTCTGAGTATCGCTTTAACAACAATAACTGATATTTCACAAGATCCAACGACATGTCATAGAAACACCCACTCTAATATTGTCACACCAGCACTGCAATAAGACAGCCCTAGCCTGATTTCTGTAGAGTCCGTTGGTATTCGTGACAAAGTGGAGACATGAGGTGTGTAGCCATCTGTTGCATGTGGAAGGTTCGCTAGGCCTCAAGAAACGGAGTGTATTGCCCATGCCCATGTCTGACAAAAATTATGGCTGCTGGGGGCTGTGAGGAAGGGTATGTATGCAGGGCTTGCTTATGCCTTCATACTGTTACATCTCCATCGTCCCACCCTCTTTCAAATCTAACTGATTCATTAATTCAGGCAATTAACTACTAATTATCATAAGAGAATACCGTGGCTCCAATAATCATAAAATTAAACAGATATGCACCACTCCACCGGCAACTTGCTTACATCTTACCGTACTTCACTTATGGCTTTAGCGTTTGACAGCTTCAATCTTGATAAATATTCAGCCATCCAGATAAAACTGATGGGAGAATTTCGTCACTTTAACATCAAACAATTCCCCAATAACCATCGGCTTGCTCTACAACGAGTATGTGAATGATGAGTGAATGGAGGTGTAGCTCATTTATTTATTTATTTATTTATATTTTTTTTTACCGAGCACTTTGTATCTGTCTCACACTTTAAGCTTTTTTTATTATTATTATCTACGCCAGACGCCAGGTATCAGAAGGTAACGCGAATTTATCTCGTTAGAGAAATTTTCAAGTAAACCTTCACTGTACTCGAACCATTAATCATATAGCACCCATTGTCACAAAGCATACGCTTATGGCCCTTGCCCATCCCATACCACGATGCCTGCTTTGTCTGCCCATTTATTTATCCACCTGATACCTGCAATCTTGGATAAACATTCACTGCATTCAAACCACTAATCCCGCAGTACTTAGTTTCACAAGCTATACTCCCCTGCTGCAATCCTACCGCTCATTACACTTCCAGTCTATCCAACTCAATCCTTTGTTCATCATACCCATTTCTTTACAACCCTTTACCTTTGATGGATTCATGATTCAACGCAGATAGCACGGTCGACGAACACGCTTGTTTCTGTTCTGGAACCCACCATCCCATCCCTTTAAAAATAATGTAGGTTTACTGATGATGCTGGTGATGATGACGATGATAAATTAGCATCTGTTTTAATAAAGAATCCAAGACTTCCTTTTGTACTCGCAAGCTGAATTATACGTTAGGTGGTCACTGTCCAGAAAGAAGAGTAGTGTATTAGACTGGACTAAGTGGAAGAAGAGAAAGATCAAGAACAAGTTTAAAGTACGAGAGTATATGAGAAAGTAGGAAAAAGAAAAATGGCTGCAGAGAGGAAAGGGAAACAGAGAACAAGGCTGAGATAATGTAAGGGAGTATATGAGAGAGTATGAGAGAGGTGGCTGCAGATATAATGAGAAAAATATCAAGAACAACGCAGAGAGATAACGCAGGAGAGTATATGAGAGCGTACAACAGGAGTGGCTGCAGGAGAGGAAGACCAAGAACAAGGTGGAGAGATAAGACAGAGGAGTGCATGAATAAGAGGTGTGCCATGGGAAAAGCCACCCCTCACAGGAACCGGCGTCGGTCCTGTGAGAGAGAGAGAGAGAGAGAGAGAGGGAGAGAGATATGGGAAAAGCGACCCCTCACAGGAAGCGGCGCCAGTCAGGTGAAAGAGAGAGAGAGAGAGAGAGAGAGAGAGACATGGGAAAAGCCAGCCCTCACAGGAAGCGGCGCCGGTCAGGTGTGTGTGTGTGTGTGTGTGTGTGTGTGTGTGTGTGTGTGTGTGTGTGTGTGTGTGTGTGTGTGTGTGTGTGTGTGTGTGAAAGAGAGAGAGAGAGAGAGAGAGAAGGGGGGGTGGGACTACGTAAGCAAAGGGACACAGCGAAAATTTAAGAGTTAATTTTCTAAGAGAACACCGAAACAGCAGAATTATCGTCTCTAAACATACACTGCCGGAGAATCATGGACCTGGCCTGTCGACTACGTGTACAGTCATTAGACAAATATGGCCACAATGGGCCTTGTTACTGTGGAGATAGCTCTGGCGATCGCTAATCTTCTACTGTAAGCTCGTCAGTCATACACTCAAATATTTAAGCATGTCTAAGCCGCTCGCAGTCACCGGAATGAATGAAAAAAAAAAAAAAATCCACACAGGCTGTTAAGGATGGCTTATCAACCATCATGAGCAAACTCTAATAATGAGCCTTAATAAATAATGCCAGATATAAACGACGTCAGACTGGTTTTTTTCCCTCTCCCGTTGTCAACTGTGCTACCCGAGATAATGATATGCATCGATGCTATCTCGACCGCGTAAGAAATGTGTCCCTCTGAGGTTCGTGTGACTGCTCAAGTAAGTATAATTCTCGACTCTTGAGGATAGGTATCCGAGGCGCTGAGGACTCCACTGAGAGGATTGGTATCTGAGGCGTTGAAGTCTCTGCTGTGAGGATTGATATCTGAAGCGATAAAGTCTACTGCGAGGCATGGTATCTGGCGTTGAGCTAGTGGAGTGGGAATTTGCAAGGCGGGAGATGCATACACTGGGAAGAGAGGCTGATGTAGTTGGGATAAGTAGAAGGAGTATTGAATGAGAGGAGGAGGAGGATGGAATGGACAGACAGGAAATGGACAAGGAAGAAGAAAAGGCAAGAATACCGAGAAGAC
Source organism: Coenobita brevimanus (assembly GCF_032717465.1). NCBI lineage: Eukaryota > Metazoa > Arthropoda > Malacostraca > Decapoda > Coenobitidae > Coenobita > Coenobita brevimanus. The sequence continues at coordinate 37,379,169 of NC_137008.1, read as the reverse complement.
GACCGGGGAGGTGAGTGTTGCATGAATATCTGTGTGACAGAGCAACTATAGCTCGCAAGACAAAAACAGTGTAGAAAGGGAGAGAATGAGAGTAAGTGGAAGACGTAAATATGAAGCAGCGCGCATAAGAGAGGGAGAGACTGAGATAATGTTACGGGAACGAGTTTCTAAGAGTAAGTGTAAGCCAAGAGCAGGCAGCAGTGGGTGTGATAAGGGCAGAGACTAGGATAGTGCAAGAGAAGCATTTGATGGGAACTGGAAGACAAGAGTACCGGTAGCGGCACTGGTGCATTATCAGAGGGATAACACTGAGCGAACGTGCGTGCAAGAGTAAATGTAAGACAAACGTAAGGAACACTGCACACGGGAGATGAAATAAATAACCTGAACAGCATTAGAGGAATGAGTGTACAAAAATTAATGTAAGATACTGGTAAACAGCAGAATGCATGAGGGAGACTTGAATACTATTAAAGGAATTAGAGTAAGAGAGTAAACGCAAGACAAAAGTAATCAGCACAGTGCATGAGTCTTAGACAGCATTTCTGTAACAAGTGTACAAGAGAAAATGTGCAACGTAAGGCAAATGTAAGAAGCACTGCATACGAGAGAGGAAGAGACTGGGACTGTGCTGGAGGAACAAGTGAATATAGTTCACTGATGAGAAAAGTAAGCAGAGGAGGGTTTGGAAGAAACTGGGATAGGTGCTTGACTGGGCCCCCGACCAATCAGATTAATTCTTGCCTATTTTCACACTGTCGCTCTACAAGCAATACGTCGCGTTGCTGAACTGGACCGAGAGAGATGTACCAGCAGTAAAGAAACAGGAGACGAGGCTGTGCCGACACATAAGACAGGCGACACGGGAGGCCAAGTAACGAGGAGAAGAAAAAATATATGAAAAAAGCAACCTTCTATATCAAATTACTTAACCCACTTCTCTTCTTTCCTCTTTCTTTCGACTGGTAAAATTAATCATCGATAATTGTGAAATACCCATATACAGCACGGAGCAACAATAGGACACAATAAAAATAGGTCCTGACACTTAAAATTTCTTCAGACTTCTGGTCTACTCTGCTCAATATATACAGCACAGAATATAACTTACGACAACGAAGTACCTGTGTCTCAAAACATCAACTTGATTGCCTTAGTGGCTAACGACGGAAGCACTGAAGCAAAACTGGCGATCAGAGTGAGTGTATGGTTACTTGATGAAAATGATCCGTGATCAGATCTTCAGTAATTCCACGGATCAAGCAAGCACCCAGCACGATCCGTCATCAGTGACATTAATTTACTGCCGGAAATTCCGCTTTTAGCCTCGGTAATATGCATCGACGGAGAGCCACTGTCTCGTTTCTGAAATGAAGTGTAGATATTTAATGTGACACCCACGAAAAATATAATATACGAAAGGTATGTTTTGTGACAGTGAAATTGTGACAGCATAAATGAAAAAACATCACAGTGCAGGAAGGTACATTACGGAACATAATACACACGAGGCTACATGTTCAGTGATGATAAAGTAGATGTTATACAGAAGGCAGCATGTTTAGTGATGAGACAGTTAGGGGGTACAAAGGGTGAACAAGTGGTATGGTATGTGTGTGTGTTGTTATTATGTGGACCTTAACATTTTTCCAGACAATGGACGCACTTTAGGATATTCTTCTGGTCACCGCTAGATGATTTCATTCAAAAGTTACATAAATGACTTAGTGTGACTGGGATGGAGCAGAGTATACAAAACGTCTTCAAGTTGCGATAATCTAGTCAAGGGAGTAGCCTACAACGCCGGGGAGACACGTTGGTGTGGGTTGTGTGAGTATGATGTGTCCCTGGCCAATGTGCTGACTTGTGAGTGTGGCAGGAGGGGAGTGTGTGTGTGTGTATGTACGAAGCAGGGGATACTGGGGAACCGCGGCGCGGGGGGCGGGCGTCCTCCCGACGTCACACCAATCCCTGGAGTGGGGAGGGGCCGGTGGTGGGGGGCGGGGCTACGGTAGCACCTGGCGCCCTCAGGCTCCACAAGCCAAAAGAAGGCTCCAGGCAAGCATTACTCAACCCTACAACGGTGGCGTCAACTGCGTTTTTCAAGAAGGTACAGAGTAAACAAGCGGATTACACACAACAATTACACGTTTACCACACATCTTTCAGCAACTTGGTGCGATCCTACCTAAGACCTAACTGCCTGGTGGAGATACAACACTCGGGAGCAGCGGCAGCAGTGACTCCTGCTGTAACCTGAAGAGTGTGGGTGGCGGGTGTGGTGTGAGGGAAGCGTGACGGGCGTGGGGGCGGGGCGTGGGGGCGGGCCGGGCGGAGCTGAGAGGCGGGACGCGGCGCACTCCAGGGCGGCCGCGGGGACCCTCTCTCTTCGCACAGTTGAGTGACAGCCGTTCGCTCGGCCAGTCGCGCGTTACACTTGCTCTTGCAGACTCTACCCGCCCGTGTTGCAGTGCCTCAGTGCTCGCTCCACAACCCTCGCTAAACTTTTATTCTACAACTTAACTCCTTGGAGTGCAGTTGCAAATGTCTACGTCCTGATTATTCTTGAGACCTGAGAGAATATTTCAGGGATATTATATAGTTCAAGTGAGGCTGGGAGCAGTGGTTGTGCGATCTGGCGATCTGTAAGGTGAGGACTTGTTGTGTGGAGGACGAGTAACCGTGGTTCTGGTGTGCTGCTGCTGCGGAACAGTAAACACTCGACAGCATAGCAGCCCCAGTGACCGACACCACAATGCTCCAGTGACCAAGCACCCACCCTTGCCTCTCCTCATCTTCGGAACTAAGAAGATAATTAGGCGGAGACACACTCCGTCACAACTGGTAGAATTCATTTTCGGACTTCGTGGGACTGCTTTCCAAACTGCAAGTACGAATCCTCTTGTTACACTAAAAAATGAAAGGTTATCTTTTCCTCATAACATTTCAGTCTCTCCTTGCAAATACTTAAACACAAAGCGTATCTTCATACAAAACTACCACTGGTGTCCATCACTGTTCTCTTATCGTAACCTCTTCCGTCACTGGTGAGGTCGCACACAAAAATATTTTGGTAATCTCAACTGTACGTTAAGAAATGAGCCACGACCGAGGTGCACATACTTCGATGTGGGGGTGAATTCGGGTACAGATTTATTGATCTTGCAGTACTTTCTAATGTCTAGCATCTTCTTATGAATGTAGTTTGCTATACTGGCTATTTCCATGTGTGAGTGATGCGAATGAGGGAGGAGTATATGATTATTGCACCCAAACTCCCCGGTATTACTAAAGATTCATATACACCAGGATAAAAAGTTGCGAGTCGAGCCACAGGTCACACAACCCTCACCATCCAAGTCGACCACTCAATCTTCACACTGACCTTTAGTATAATGTTGATGGTCAGGCAACAAGTGGTCGCCGCAGGTACCACAAGCGAGTCTCGGTCATACACTCATTCTTAACACATGATCCCCTCTCACTGTCAATAATATACCCTAATAAAAAATAAATAAAAAATAGCAAACCAGAACTCTCATTGGTGCTCAGAATCAATAACAATACACAGTTACTCATACGTCAGGTGTGTGAACTTAGAAAGCAGTGCAGAACCGAAATGTGAATATATAACCTTCATCGATAACATCATGTCTTGCAAAATACTGGGCAAGAAAACCAAATGCCGTAAATTCCTTTACCGTTCTGGATATGGATATCGCCCTCAATTACATGGCTCTCTGTGAATGTTAATAAAACTGCCTGGCGTCAGAAGGGATAAACATACCTCCGTCATCGTAATGGCTGAGGTGAAGACGTCTAACTCCTTCACAATGAGGTTTTTTCTTAAGATGAATAAAATCCCTTGAGAGTTGCAAGGATAAAATAAAATGACATCATGGCAAAGAATGGGTTTAAAAGGCACTGGATAACCAAAACAGCTAAACGGAATCCTTGTAATTACAAAATAACTCGAAAAAACGCACGGCGGAAAATTCAGACAAATTCCGAAATATTCGAGAAAAATGCCTAAAGAGTGTGAATGAGCGTGATCCAGTTTACTATAGCGGGGCGGGGCGGGGGCTGATGACAGGTACCCACAACACCTGAGTGACCCGCCCACACCTGGCCACTTCCACCCCATAAAAGGACAGCTGTCAGGATACCAGAGAGGTGGGAAGGGGGAGGGGGGAGGGCACAGGTAGGAAAAACTCTACGGGGTGTCTCAGCCAGGTATCATTCCTCCCATCTCGCCACCATATTTTCCTCTCTTGTCCCACACCCAAGTCAAGGCTGCTCAAAGCTCAGCGAAATTACAACGCTGTTATATGTACTCTGCTGTTTTCCATCGTTTAAGCGATCAAAACCACCGTGGAATTATTACATGAATAAGGGGGTGGCAGGGACAGTATAACATCCTTCACACTTTTATGAAATACCTAAAACTGTCTGGGCCTGAAGTCAATAAGGTGCTTACGAGTATTGCCAAGGAGTTTACTTTTCGTCTTGAGAAATAAATCAGAGCTACATGTACAGCTACAAAATATCCCTACGACGATCTCATGAACGAACTGAATGGTTGCGACCCCGGCCCCTGAGTCTATCTTTGAAGATTATGTCCATAAATTTCAGCCACCAGCATACAAGCATTATATATCTGCATAAGGAAACTGAACTACAAACTCTCAAAGCTACACAAGCACAATGAAAGTATTTCTGGAAGAGTATTGAGAACATTCACTAAGTTACAGGAGCATACTGTCAACCATTTGTAATTACTTATTTACTAAATTAGTCTACAGTATCGAGATATGTTGTGTTGGCGTTTTTCAGACGTATGACTGGAAGTTATTGTCACATTTAGGTAGTTTACTTTGGTTAACGCCAGACGACTATGTGTAACTGTGGGAAACCCCAGTAGTAAAAGGGCTAAGAAATGAAGGCTTTACGTCACAGAATAATTTTGTCGTTGTTATTGTTTCTTTACTGCAATATATTTAATTTGTACAATGATCATGAACGACAGCCTTAAGTAATCTACAAGTTCACCAAGCTACAGAGCCATATAGCACAAGTGAGCGATTTTCAAGTCAATGGCACTCCTCTCTGCCTGCAAGGGAGAGTGACCCACAAGTCAAGCTTTTATGTTGCTACTTTTGCTTGCCAAGTTTTAAGTTTTAACAGAGTCTCACCTGAATCTTCCCCGGCCGCCCTCCAGCACTTTTTAAAACGAGTCTTGTGAGTTTTTAAGAATCTTCCTCCGGGTGCAAATGGCTAGTGGGTAATTCCGGGATGTAAGAAATTATGGGGGAGTTGTAGTCGTATTTTTCCAAGCACATCTGAGGTTTGAGGTTTTCTTTCTTTACTTTCATTTTCTGGCTTCTATCCACCCGATGTACATAGTGGGAAGCTGGGTGGGATAGACTGTTGATGCTGATGATAAAGATGAGATGAGAACGGCTAATAATGATGATAATACTGTGCTGATAATGACGTTGATGATAATAATGTTAATGGTAATGAGAAGGGTGTTAACGTTGCTTTTGATGATCCTGGTAAAGACGATGACATTAATAATAATAATAATAATAATAATAACAATAATGATGATGATGATGATGATGATAATAATAATAATAATAAATAATAATAATAATAATGATAATAATAATAATAATAACAGTAAAAAGTGGTTCTCGGTTAGTACTCCAACCAGTCCCCTATACGAACATGAATGGACATAATCGTGCCACTGGTTGCAGACATTAATGGCAACACTCCACTGCACACCTGATCCCATAATTGTCTGTACGGTAAATTGAGTGTTTACTGGACTATTAAGCTTGATATCACTTCACTCCATATATGATCTTCTAATGCCTGTACGGTAAATTGACTGCTTACCCTCCAATTATGCATGCTATCACTTCACACTAATCGATCCCATTAACGTCTGTGCGAGAAATTGAGTGCCTTTCGGACAGTACGCGCTTCAGTGCAGTGACGTCTTATTTATTCTTGCAACCTCCACACAGTTTTTTTCTTATAATGATGGGGTTAATCACGAAAATTCTTTAACTTCTCCCATTCGAATTATTGCCTAATAAGAGTAAAACTGTCTACTGACGACAAGAGAAAATATACAACTTATTACACTGCCAGTTAAGTTTGGTACCATTTTACTCTGCATTTGATCCATTACTGTTTGCACGGTAAACGGAGCTTGTCAGACTATTAGCACAGGTACGTCGACAACTTTTATATTATCTTCTCGCCACCGTTATACGATTATAATTATTAGACTTAAGGAAGACCTTTCTTACCGCCTGGGTTATAAGTAATCGACTTAAACTCTTTCAGTGCAAAGACGTCTTTTGTATTTTATTCTTATAACCGCCAGAAGAATTAATTAAAGAGATATTTCTCGTACTGGAAGAGTTAAAAGCAAATTACATTAAACCTTTCAGTGTCCTTATCTCTTACAATGTTCTCTCTAACGCTAGATGATTCTATTCATCTGATAAAAGACTGGAGAATAAAGATATCTATTAACTCTTTCATTACGAACATTTTTTTTGTCTTGCTTTCGCAGTCCGGCGGATTGTGCTCGTTACCGCCGAAAGATTAGGTTCAAACCCTTCTGCTTAGCACAGACTTCTGGAACTGATGGAGTCAAATGTAGCCTCAATAGCCTCTTCAATACACGGTGTTTCCTAAACTGCATTAAATCGCCTGGAAGCAACAAGAATGAATTTAATAAGACGTCACTGGAGCGACTGGACCCCCTCCACTAGGGTCTTTTTTTTTTTTTTTAACTCTTGCCATTATGAGACGATATAATTTAATATGAGAGACTTTTGAATTGGAGGGATTAATAGCCTTAATTAACCTCATCAATACAAGAAGTCTAACCTAACTGAATATAACTGTCAGGATAGCAAGATTCTCTCTCTCTCTCTCTCTCTCTCTCTCTCTCTCTCTCTCTCTCTCTCTCTCTCTCTCTCTCTCTCTCTCTCTCTCACACACACACACACACACACACACACACACACACACACACACACACACACACACACACACACACACACACACACACACACACACACCACAAAGTCATCGTGCCTACATCTGGTGACAAGGAAGTGGCCAAAGTGGGTGTGTAATAACGTGAAATTCCCGCCAGCAAATGGGAAAGTTGGGGAGGACCCTGAGAAACTCCAGTCTTTAGGGCGGTAATGGCTGTAGTTAGTCATGCTGGAGGGTACTCTGTCACCAGGAGTTTAACCTAGGCAGCCCTTGCACGTCAGCTTTAGTGTATTATTGCTACCTCTAAAACGATTTCTGTCCACGTTAGAGAGCCCTAAGACGCGGCTGGATTATTATTATTTATTATTATTATTATTATTATTATTATTATTATTATTATTATCATTATTATTATTAGTAATTATTCTTATTTTCATTTTCATCGTCTACAATAATACCACCAGGGACCCAGACCTGTCACCTACTCAGAGAATATAGTAGCCTTACCTCGGGGGAATACAGTAGAGTTACCATCGTTTACAAACTTTCTGTATACCAGCTAAGTCATCACCGAAACTTCTAATGCAAATGTGATCAATGTAAATATTAATAGATGTCATCATGGGATATCAATACTTGCTGGAACTGGAAAGCTTTATAGTGCTCATCTCTCTCTCTCTCTCTCTCTCTCTCTCTCTCTCTCTCTCTCTCTCTCTCTCTCTCTCTCTATCTATCTCTCTCTCATTTTCACACACCCATCCCTCACTTCCCTTTCTCTATTCCTGGCCCCACAGTTGCCACGTGCCCCTATACTCACCTGGAAACGACTCTTACCGCTACCCAGCTGACGTCTCTCTCTCTCTCTCTCTCTCTCTCTCTCTCTCTCTCTCTCTCTCTCTCTCTCTCTCTCTCTCTCTCAACACCATTATAGCAAACACAAACACACTCAGCCTCCCATCCTGAGAGCTGTCCAAACACTGATAAATCGCTATGAATGGCAGCTAAGGGAACGGATATTAGTAACGTCACAGCTACAGTGGTGGGGTTGTAAATGGTGTGGATGAGGGGAGAGGGAGGTGAGGGAAGAGTAAGCTGAGGGGGGGGGGGTTGGGATGGAAATGAGGAGAGATGGGAAACGGAGGCAAGAGGAGGACAAAGAGGAATGGGAAGAAAAAGTGAGGACAAGGGTAGGTATGGGTAAGGCCAGAGATAAGAATGAGATGGAACGAAGTGAGGTAAAGGAAGGGACAGAGAGGAAAGGACAGAGACAGAGAGAAATGAGAGCAGGGAAAGTAAGGGCAGAATGAAGGGGGGGTTAAGGCAGGAGCAGAAATAGGTAAAGACAGGGGCAAAAGGAGGTGAGGGTGGAGGCAAGGGGAGGTAATGGAAGGGTCAGAGAGGGGTAAAGGCAGGTGCGGAGAGAACTAAGGGCAGGGGCAGAAGTAGGTAAGGAAAGGACAGGAAGTAAATGCAACTGTAGAGGTAGATAAGGGTAGGAGCAGAGGTAGGTAAGGGCAGAGACAGAGGAAGTAAAGGTAAGGGTAGAGGTAGGTAAGGGCTGGGACAGAGGAAGTAAGGGCAAGGACAGAGGTAGGTAAGGGCAGGGACAGAGGAAGTAAGGGCAAGGGCAGAGGTAGGTAAGGGCAGGGACAGAGGAAGTGTGGGCAAGGGTAGACGTAGGTAAGGGCAGGAGCAGAGGTAGGTAAGGGCGGGGACAGAGGAAGTGAGGGTAGGAGTAGAGGTAGGTAAGGGTAGGGTAAGGGGGAGGTAAGGGCAGGTGCGGGGCAATACCACCTGCCCTCCTCCATCGCCTCTGGACACGGGGAAGCCAGGCCGGACGGACGGACCCACCCACGCTGTGAGGACGGCCGCAACGGGATAAAAGACAGGCGATCTCTTGGGTTCTCATAATCATTTCAGGTTTACTGTGCACTTTATCCTGGGTAAGAATTATTATTATTATTATTATTATTATTATTATCATTATTATTATTTTCATTATTATTCTTATTCTTCTTCTTATTATTATTATTATTTTCATTATTATTATTATTATTATTATTATTATTACTACTACTACTACTACTATTAATATTATTACTGTCAACAACTCTCCATAATTTCCGCATCGGCTGAATCCATGGCCTCTCGTACGGGTAGGGAAAATCTGACTCACACGATGAAGCTGTCTGGAAGATTCTGCAATACCAGAACTATGTGCTTATCCCTGGAGGACGAGTGGAACGTCTGGTTACCGCTAGACGATTTTATTCAGCTGGGGCAAGCATCGTGATCCAATTATTTAAATTCCTACCCAGACTACCTCTACAGGACGACTGGCACACTTACTGTCTTTTTCTGGCTACCACGGGACGCTTTTACTCACCCTAGGGAAGCACAACCCAACCACACAGGCTCAACCCTATATTAAGATTATTTCATGACATTCCTTCTAAGCATTATATTATCCATCACGGAAAGATATATCGTCCTGATGGCGTCAATTTAATTTAATCTCTTCGCTCTGAACAAGATGTCCCCGTTAACTCTTTGAATCCAGTCATGTATTGTACTTACCGTTTTACTACTGCTGCCACATAACGATTATAGCCTGCTTTCATGAAAACACTGATAGTGATTGAGTTTAATGAAGATCGTTTCTAACCCCTTCACTGCAATAGGTTTTCTCAGAACCGGAATTGAATCAGACTAGATTTGTTAAGCTAAAAAAAAGCCTATCAATACCAATAATTTAAAAAAAAAAAAGTCACCGTATTGTACAAGTTAATGGATCGATACACAACACTCCAGTGTAAATTATGGCGTCTAGACGAAAATGATGACCAAACTACGGCTTTCTTTCTTTTTTTTTTTTGCTTTTTTTTCTGCAGATCCGGTTTATGCTTCAATCACCTAGCATTCGTCTATACGGCTCCTCCGCTCCATTTTCCGCACTCCTGTTGCTTGGCTATTGCAATGCAGTGATGAGGGCGATTTGCGGCCACCGTTAAGTTGCTTCTTTAATCGATCTGTTTAGCTGCCTATCTACCGAAATTTCGCGCACCGTTTTGATACCTTTTTTCTTTTATCTACCTAGTTACTGGAACCTAAAGTTACATTTTCTTATCATTCGGAACCTTGCGCACCGTTATTACATTGCTATCTACCTATCTGTATCTCCGTCTGTCTATAGCACTCTGTCTACCTGTCTATCTAACACCCTTTACACAGTCTGTCTAGCTGAAGAGGAAGGTGTGTCGTGGAGGTGGGGAGAGAAGGAGGGGGTCATTGCTGAGCAGGATGACAGAAATACGTGGTTGTTAATCGTGGCGTGTCCCTGGCTGCCCTATGGAGCGGGTTGTGGCGCCGGGTGGAACAATAAATACGAGTAGGTGAGCGCTGGCCAGAGTACAACCGGGAACTAATCGATAATGACCCACCCACAGAAAGCAAGACGATTTTCAGCAGCAGATATTTCAACTTCTGGCGTCCACACCCTTCCCTTCCCCTCCCCTCCCCTAACCTACCTTGCTCTACCCCCTACCGGCCCTACCTTCTAGCCTTCCCTATCCCGTATTCTACCCAACCCAACTGCCTACCCTACCATACCCTGCCCTACCCTTCTCATCCTCGTACTTCACCCTACCCTAGCCTACCCACCCCTACCCTGTATCCTTCTCTAATTCGTACCGGTACTTTACGCTACTCTACCCTGTCCTAGCTTGTCCACTACACATCCCTTCCCTTTCCCTACCGGTCCTATATTATACCTTGCCCACTACCCCATAACCAATCCAACCATACCTTCATCCTACCAACCCTACTCGCTATCCTACTCCCAACTTGACCCTACCCATCCCTGGCCTACCCATTCTAGCCCTACCCTAGACTGACCTGGCAAGGGGCCGAGCAATGACCAGTCCTGCCAGCCGGCCAACTCACCAGACACTACCACTCTTCCCTCACACATTCCCACCTTCCTCCTTCCATGGTCCCCATCCCCTCATATCCTCACCCCCATCCTCTCATCGCCTATCCCAATTCTCTCAGTCTCCCATATTCCCGCCCCCTCATCCCCCACCTCGGGTCATACTATTCTCGGTCACCACAGTAAAACCACTGATGAAGCAGGGCCGGGGCATGCTTCCCGCCCCTATCAAAACTAATACACTTTTCCTGGGATGGCCTCTAAGTGTGTGTAATAACCTACATTATTGCCTTGCGTCCAACCTGTCTCTTTCTAACACGAGACAACGTTGCGGCTGGATACTGCTATCAGCGTTATTAATGGCACCGAGATGAATAGCACGACTTTGTTTTAATCTGCTATATTAAGCCACCCCCTCCCTCCACTCCCGCCATAAGAAAAAAAAAAGTCACCAGTTTAATTTGTCTCTCTCTCTCTCTCTCTCTCTCTCTCTCTCTCTCTCTCTAGTCTAACTGTGGTAATCTACTAAAGCCGTGGGTCGAGTCATGTTATGGCGTTTAGAACTGGATTTTCCTCAAGTACCTCTTACCTGTCTATTCTCTGCTGTCAATTTTCTTCCGCTATCTACTACCATGCAACTATCTATTTCTCTCTGTTCTCTATTACCTTGATACTATTTTCCTCTGCTATCTATTACCCATCTGTTGGCAACTATCTATTTTCCCTTGCTATCTATGGCCTGCCTATTGTTTACTATCACATCATTAACTATTACCTCTGACCGCTGACATGAAAGTAGCCTAATAAAGCGTTATTAACCCTGTAATTTATTATCACCACCTCCAGATGACTTTATTCAGTGTAGGAAATGCCACACATACCAATGGCAGTACAAACCATCTCCCTGCCAGCTGGTTTATTGTCCCTCCCACAACGATATTCAATTTGGGAAAAGCCATTCTTATTGAAGGAGATAACCTTTTTTCTTCTGTTTATTGTTACTACTTCCAGACGATTTTACTCGGCATTAGAAAGGCTACTAATACTGAACGACTTACAATTTCCACCAACCTTTTCAGTACAATGACTTTTTGCTACCTCAGGAGTCAAGACAGCTCACAGATAGCGAAAGGATAAGTATACACTGATCCTGACCCCTTTACCTAGAAGAAGAAGATAGTCTGGCGATGGAAATATAATCGTCTGGCGGTAAACAGAGAATAATGGGCTGGCATTAAGCAGCACAAGGAATAAACTTATCCGTCGGTAGCAATAATATCGTCCAAAGTACAACAAAGAATCGTCAGCCGGCGGAAATAAAAATATCGCCTTCTAACAGAATAAATTTCCCTGAAGACACAAAGAATATAATTGCCAGACAGCACAAATAATAAAACACTTTGTCAGCAGATATATTAAGTTTACCTAGTGGCAGCCAGAACATATAATTTTTTTGTTTACCTCTGTCGTACTGGACATGGATAAATCTTCCGAAAATTGTGCATGCGAGTTGAAGAAGATGTTTTGTTGGTCTGAGGACGTTTATTATTCCAACCGGGAGGAGGAAAGGTGTGTGTGTGTGTGTGTGTGTGTGTGTGTGTGTGTGTGTGTGTGTGTGTGTGTGTGTGTGTGTGTGTGTGTGTGTGTGTGTGTGAGAGAGAGGGGGGGGAGGATGGTTAGGGGAGAGAAATAGGGTTTAAGCAAAGGGAAAGGCAAAAAAGGGGAAGGACGGTGGAAAGTGGAGGGGAGGGAAAGTAAGGAGGAGGGAGCGTGGGACAGACAGGATGGTGGGGGTGTAAGGGGGGGAAATGAAGGGGAGTGAATGGGAGGGGAAGGTGAGGGGTGTGAGGATGTGAGGCAGAGGGAAGAAAGGAGGTGATTCAGGGAGGTGTCAGAATGTGAGGAAAGGAGTCGGGGGAAAATGAGAGATGCAAGGATGTGACGCGAAGGGAAGAAAGACAAGTATCAGCAGGTAGGACAAGGGGAAAGAGGGAGAGGGCGAGAAGAGAGGAAGGTGAGTGAGGATGTGCTTGGTAGGAAAACAGAGATGTTGAGATGAGTACGGAGGCAGAGGGCAACGGAAGGAGAAGGAGAGAGAAAAGAAGAAGAAAAGTGTGAGGAGGAGAGGAAAGACAGGTGTAAGGGTGTGTGCGAAGGGGGGTGAGAGGGAGGAGGAAAAACGAGGAGAAAGAGAAAGGGAAAAAGAAGGCGAAGTGGAAAGAGAAGAGGGAGGGGGAGGAGGAAATGGAAGGAAGGTGTGTGAGGATGTGAAGGGAGAGGATGGATGGTGCGTGGTGCGAGGGAGAGGGAGGGGAAGTGGAAAGCGACCGGACGTAGGTACAATTATATCTAGCGGGGACCCTCAACCGGTTGCGAGGCCCTCCACCAACACCAACACCTCTCACTTCTGCATTGTATCATACATACTGTGTGTGTGTATATATATATATATATATATATATATATATATATATATATATATATATATGTAGACAGATAGATTGATAGATACGAAAAAATGCTACCTGTCTCTCTCTCTCTCTTTCTCTCTCTCTCTCTCTCTGTCCGAGCAATTTCAGAACAGGACCCAGAAGCCGCCTTAATTATACTACCTGGGCAGCTCACATTCACTTACGCACAAGGCTAATCCTACTGACACCCATAATCCGCACTATTACATTTTCAACTATAATATGTATTTAGCCTGAAAAAAGAATGTAGTAAATACATTCAACAAGTAGCCTGAGTAGCCTATTGACCCTTGTATTAGGAGAACGTATTTTTATATCGAAATCATGTCATTTCCAGGCGGTTCTACTTTGCTTTGGAGAAACTCTTCGTAGCACGCAGTTAAATATATCGGTATGTTTAACTGACCCCGCCATTACAAGAAATGTATCCAGAATACAAGGTAATCGCCTGGTGGATGCAAGACTAATAATAATAATAGTAATAATAATGATAAAAAACGCTCAGGAAAAACTCAAAGGGTGACGCTTAGAAGTATAATACGCGTTTTAGTCCAAGAGCAATATTCTGTGGAGACTTCGACTAGAGGGAAGAGTAATCCCAATGTGACGTTAGAGTCAGTCACCTACCTACCCCCTCACTGTTAATTTAAGTAGCATAGTGTACCGTCAATTTAAAGAGGTACAAAATCATTAGCTAACTCCCAAAATATAATGTTTGTATGTCTTACTGTATTCCGGCTACCATCAGACGGTTTTATTTAACTTAAGGGAGATCCATTGTACTAAAGGAGTAAGAATAACGGCGAGAGAGAGAGAGAGAGAGAGAGAGAGAGAGAGAGAGAGAGAGAGAGAGAGAGAGAGAGAGAGAGAATTAGTATAAGGAAAATACCAAATAAGAAATACAAAAAACTTACTAATCTAAGATCGAGAGAAACGCCTTGGCCCTCCTAGCAATTAAAGACAAGATTAATCAGTAGCTGTGTGATACTCTTAATGCTCAAGGTTAAACTGAAAAATATATTAAGCTTTTTGGTTGAGATGGGAGAAAAATATTGCGTTTAACTCGTTTACCAAGAGTATGTCATTGATACCTTATTCTTGCTATTACCAGACTATAATAGTTACTTTAGTAAAGACCTCATTTTTGTAAAGGATTTAATAAAGGCTATAATTCACCCGAACAGTTTTTAAAATGTCTCCCTAAGATGAGTATAACTGCCAATATAAAAAAAAAAAATCATCCTAGCGAAGGCGTTCAGAATCAATATATCGGCAAAATACTTATCTCCAAAATACAAGATGGGTAACCGAAAAATACGTATTTTAGGGGGAACCAAGAAAATTTACCCAGTACATTGCAAGAGATAATAAGCTGCTAGTGTGCTCAGAAAAGTATTAATCTACGAAATTCAATTAGTTTTTAGGCTAAAGGAGAGGGAAACTTTCGTGATGACTGTATTCTCGGACAAAATTAATCCCATCGTAACTTCGCTATTAAATTGAGAACTATAAGAGTTGAACCTGAGGAAAGGGAAAAGTATTAATTAAAAACACCGGTATATTAAGTATTAAACTGAGAAATATAAGACTTTAGGCCGAAGGAGAAGAAAAACTTTAAAGATGGAAAGCTAAGTCTTAAACTGAATCATATAATCAAGTTTTTGGGGTGAGAAAGAGCATCACGACTGAGTTATATACGTCTAGAGTATTTATAAATTGGCAAACATGATACGGCCATCACTTAAACTTAGTAATATTATCAAGTTTGAAGGGTGAAAAAGGTCAACAAGAGTTACATCGTTTTTGTTAGCTGGAATGGATTACTAGCCTTGTGCCGACCACCAAGTTGAAATTAAACCGCCTGCGCTGGACAAGACAAGGCCAAGAAATAAACTATAATGGCAGATACGCTACACACTTTAATAAATAATATAGGCAATGTATTTCTCATGAGGAAGAGCAACACCACTGAACTACATCTCCGGGGTAAAAAGTGAAATCATATAATAAGTCTTAAATGGAATTAATCACATTTTTATGGATAGAAAAAAAAAAAACAACGTTACTCATGTGTCAATAGGAGTTTAATGGGCTGGGGAGGAGAACATTAGCTATTAAAAACAATATATGATCCCAGGAGTAAGTTGTTAATTAAGAAAAATGACACTGGTAATATATTTAAACTGAGAAAGAGCTACACTACCGAGATATCTCTATAATATTTCGCGGGTTTGAGAAAAAGAACGCTTAGGGAAAAAAATCCATACATAACCTCAGATATAAGATTAAATATCTGGTAACGATATTTATCTGAGTGAGATACACCAATGAAATCTCTCTCTCATAAATAGCTAGTCTGAGATAACACTAAAAAAAAAAATCAATAATCTGACAATTATATTGTGTTTCAGCTGGAAGGCATCAAACCGGTATATTATTCCTATTACTCCAAACGATTTCATTCAGTTTAAGGGAAACTAACCGAACTGGAGAGGTTAAATATTAGATACTGCCTCTAATAACGACTAAACTACTTGGGACTCTCCTTCGCTGAAGCAAATCGTCTGGTATCAGCAAGATGACGTCATGTTAAACTGACTAATACAATCAGTTTTATTTCTTCTTTTAAGACTCAGGAAGGCACGCTACTCCAGTGTGTCTATACTGCCGCCTTCAATATGTTGACGGACTTTTAATTCTATTATTCCTACTACAAAACAATTTTATTCAACCTGAAGTGACGTCCTGAAGTGAAGGGGTTTATTAAGGTTGCACGAGTATCTAATACACCCAGTTAGATGATCCTCACCTCAGCTGAATAAAATCGCCTGGAGACACGAAGAGGGATTAAGAAATAATATTCTGTACAATCTGAGACATGCAGACTTAACTATGTTTTAACAAAAATAAAAAATATATAATATTTTAAGGATGAGGAAGAGCAACGCTGCTGATATATAGCTGTAATAATTCGCCGGTCTAAGAGAGGAGGAACAAATTAAATTGAGGAAAACACCATTAATTTAAGAAATACAATACTTGTGTCTTTACAATTAGAGAAGAGGAAAAACCTCTGCTGTGAACAATTACAGACATGATTAACCGTACTCTGGTCCCTAAACTTTGGTGTTACACTGAAACACAATCGGCCTGAAGATAAAGAATTAATATACGTGTATGTAAAGGTGATATCATATGGATAAGTGCATAGTTGTACAGTATGTAAAACTATCTTATTACATATACACAGTGTTACACAGATAGAGATAGATAGTTAGACCAACAGATAGATACAGATATGTTTTGCCGACGAAACTTATCCGGAGATCTTTAAAGGAAGACATGAAACTGATTATCACTTTTTCCAGCAGAAAGGGATAAAAATTACATTTTGCTCCTTTAACAATACTGACACGCGAAAAGAATGCCTTGGACGAGAGGCAACATGATGGCGATGATGAGGATGATGATTAGGTTATGATGAACTGAAAAGGAGAAAATAAAAAGTTCACAGCGGCCAGGCGAAAGTGATGTCAAGGATGGAGGGTGAGGGTGAGGAGAGTACAACGGAAGTCCCCAAATGATCATTACCGGAGGTGCTGCCCAGTTCCGCAGGAAACTGTTCCCTCTCCCATGCCCTCCCCCAACCATCTCATCACCTCCCCTTCCCACTCTCTCCAACTCATCAACTGCCCCCCCCCCTTCCTCCCTCACCTCCCCATCCCCCCCTATCACCTTCCTTTTCCTTACCTCATCACCTCCTCCTCTTCCCTCACCCTCTCATATCACTTCCTCTCATCACACCCCTTTCCCGTTCCTCGCATCGCCCCACATGCCCTCATATCGTCCCTTCATAGCAGTCCCACCCTACCACCCCACCTGCTGCGACTCTAATAAGCCATCGTCCACACCTATAACTCAGGTAATCCATCGTCCACGTTCTGTAACTCTGGTATTCCATCGTCCACACCTCTCATAAGTAGTAAATCATCGTCCACACTTGAAACACTAATAATCCACCGTCCACATCTTCCATAGCCCGAGGAATCCATCCCATTCTACTCATAAATTCATTTTTTATCATTCTAAAAATTGTATCATCCCTCTCGAAAATCACAGCAAACTATTCAGCCTCTGCCATGCAAGTCCCGTTCCATCATCCCTGTCACCTCCAGTCAGTAATCATCTCAGCTGAGCCCTTCTTCCAACTTCCTATTCCACCTCCTCGTCCATTAACTATATCCCTTGGTTCACATCCCCTGTTCCATTCCATAAGTCCTCTCTCTCTCTCTCTCTCTCTCTCTCTCTCTCTCTCTCTCTCTCTCTCTCTCTCTCATCGCCATAATGATCACCTCTTTGGCTTTATTATACTTCTACGGTCCTGTCCTTCCATGATCTTTTTTATGTTTTTCGTTTATCACGTATATTTCTCTGCGCCATCTTCCCTTGGTTATGATCCTCTATTCATCATCTCATATGCCCCAATCCCTGAGTTAATTCTGCTCTGTCGTGCTGCTCTCTTCCTTTGGGTTAAATCTGTTATCTCCCATCTTACGACTTTCACTTCTTACACCTACCATTTTATGTGTCCCAATCCCAGAGTTTATCTCTACCTCTCGTGCCCTTGCCGCGCCCCACCCTCGTCTTGCACCAGGTCAGTAGTCCCTGGGAGTGAACCGGACCCACCCACCCGAACAACCCGACCCGCCCAGACCCACCCGACCAATACTCCTCTCTCTCTCTCTCTCTCTCTCTCCACATACTTTCTGTTGTACATTGAACTCTTTTCTCTTTCCCCACTTTCTTCTCCTGCTCTCTTCCTCTCCTCCCCATTCTCTTCTCGTTCCTTTCATTCCCATTTCTCTCTCTTTCACTACTTCCCATTCTCCCTTCCTTCCTCTCTATCTCTCTTCCTTCCTCTCCTTCCCACTCCTCCTCTCTATCTCTCTCACTCACTATCTCTCTTCTCCTACTCTCCCTCTCTTTTTTTTCTCTCTCAGCCTCCCGTCCCCTCCCTCCGTTATCTTCATCCTCTCTCTCCTCTCCCACGCTAACCTATCCCTCTATGTGCCGACTTTCCTCCGTTACACACACACACACACACACACACACACACACACACACACACACACACACACACACACACACCTTCCTTTCTCTTCTGTCTTTCTAATGTTTCACCCCCCTCCTCTCTCTCTCTCTCTCTCTCTCTCTCTCTCTCTCTCTCTCTCTCTCTCCGTTATACCCTGTGGCTGGCCCTTCATGCATGTCCTCTCCCCCCCCCATCCCCTGCCCCCCTCCCTACCCGCCCTCCTCCACCTCCCCCCTCTCATTCACCCAGACTCTCTTGCGGTCTCTCCTACATTTATGTCTCTCTATGTCATATTCTTTTCGTTATCTGCTGTGCTTACTGTCCTCTCTCTCTTCTCTTCTCTTCTCTTTCTCTCTCTCTCTCTCTCTCTCTCTCTCTCTCTCTCTCTCTCTCTCTCTCTCTCTCTCTCTCTCTCTCTCTCTCTCTCTCTCTCTCTCTCTTTTTCTTCTTCTTCTTCTTTCCTCAATACAGTTAATAAAATGATGGCGAAGCTTTGCACCCTCCGTACCCTACCTACGTCTCCCTCAGAACTTCCCCCTCCCCCTCCCCCTCCCTCTTTCCCCTCCCCTCCCCCCTCAGTCATCTAGTAAAAGAGGTTGGGCGGAGTAGTAGTAAGAGAGTGCTTCAGGGTATGAGAGAGAGAGAGAGAGAGAGAGAGAGAGAGAGAGAGATGATAAGTTATTTTATTTTTCTACAGCTCTTACAATTACTGGGGTCTGAGGCAAACTTAACCCCGTACTCGTTAGCCTTCCCTGTCATCAAGTATCGGCGTGTATTGTTTTGCAAGCCTTTCACCCTGTAAGTACAAAGACGCCCTAATTACATCCTCTCTACCGCCAGACGACTTTATTCTGCTCTGGCATGACTCTCGTAGCGAAGGGAATAAATATGAGCAAATAAGGAGAGATGTATGTTAATTACTTACCAGCGATTTATGGTAAGTTTCATATCATCTCTCCACTACCAGGGCGCTCTCCTAAACTGGACAATATCATATGGCGGTAACATGAGTACAGAATATTATAAAGGACGTTGTTTTATTGAAGGGATTAACGGAGATATGTTTCTAACGCGACCCGTCATTATCACACTCACACCCCCATATAAGTCTTACAGCAGGTTAACCACGTGAAACTCTGGGGAAACCATCACAATCATCATCATCATCATTTTCACCATCATCACATCCAACCTCATTCCTATGCTAGCCGAGGTGAAAATATAAAAATCAGAAATCCCAGCGGAAACTTACGACACCTTCTTTCACTCATCACTCAGGCTTTCGGAATCCTCAGTCAAGAAAAATAAACACCAAATTCGGTGAGATTGTTGCCCAGTTTGCATTCTGAAGAAGCCGCCAAGAGAGGTGTTAATGCAAGACCTTCCCAACTTGGTAAAATTTCCAGAGTTTGTCAACGTAACTTAGCTTCGGAATACCAGCGAAGATGGCTTATTAATTCCCAGTGCCGTGTTTATATCTGCGAAATACGAAAGGACAAGAATTTCTCCCACAGTGGCAGCGCCTGTCTGAATTTTTAAAAAAAATAGTAATAATAAATAAATACAAAACATACCGGTATCTACGATAATAATACAAGGACGCCAAAGAAATATCCACACACAAGGCATCCCATCCCTCACCCTTATATCAACCTTGTATCCACACCTCGCAGTATAGAAAACCTGAGCGAAAGTACTATATCGTTCCACTAAACACACGTTCAATATGTGGGCATATTTCATCCCTCCGTGGGGCTTACTGCAACGCGCACCAGTGGCTGTGGGAGGCGAGGCGGAGGATATGTGGGAGAAAAGCAGAGGTGGGAAATATGTATGGGATGAGGGCAGGGGTGGAAGGATATGTGGGAGGAGAGCCGGGGAGGGTAAGATGGATGGGAGGAAAGCAGGGATGGGAGAATGTGTGGGAGGACGGCTGGGGCATGGCAAGGGTGGGAGGGATGGGATGTGTGGAGATGGTATAAGTGAGTCTTCCACCAGGGGTCGTATCCTCGCTGACTTAGAAGGCTCCCTGGCACCTCGTCCATATCGTTTACATATTAGACCTTCAATAATAATCTTGTATATTTTGTGATCATCGACATACCCATACATAACACACGAGGAGTATCATACCCTGTTAAACACACGAGGAGTATCATACCCTGTTAAACGTGCTGTACTTGAAATAAACCGGCAGCGAGAGAAATGCCACTATACGGATGCTTCTCAGACCACACGTAACAGGGAGCCACCAAAGGCCGTGCGAGTCCGATCCCAGGTGTTTATGTATGCTAGTGGTGGGCTTGTGTGTGACGGCTCACTCATAACGCTAGCCTGCTCTCCAACATGTTATTACACTGCTTCACCCACCAGCCAGCCCACTCCCTTAACTTTTAACACGGTGCTCCTCCTGCCTCCACTCTACCACTCACCTCAGAACAATACACTCTCGAACTTTAGCATCTACACTACCAGGACGTACTTTGCAGTTTCCTCTACGTATTACAGAACTATTTCAACTCACACTTCCTCAGTTCAGTACAGTACACTCAAACTTCTGCCTAAGCATTATAATAAGATGAAACTTCTAACTTTATTCTTAATACCGACTTATCATTACACTGGTTCACCTCGCATCCCGTCCCTTTAACTTTTAACATGGGCTACTGCTCCTCCGTCTTCAATTCTGCCGCTCAGTTCAGTACAATACACACTCACATACTAACCCATAGTGTACAGTGATGCATTAAATCCTACTTTTTCTACATATAATACACTAACCCTTTCACTTTTAAAACACTACTCATGAATCCTCTACCCCTCCTCTCAGTACCGGTATATGCACACACAGGAACTTTAGCCCCTACGTCTTTTTTTCATTATATTCTTACAACCGACATATTATTACACTGGTTCACCTCGCATCCCACCCCTTTAACTTTTAACACGCTGTTCTTAGGCCCTTACCACTTGCTCAGTATCATTTACCCTCAAACACTAACGCTTAAAAAGACCATAAAAAGAGGCTTTCTGGAATTACATGTCTGCTAAAGACATGTTGTATCACTGGTTTACCTCGCATTCTTTTTAACTTTGAACTCTCTGCTCCTGTATCCTCTACCGTTCACCTCACTACGGCGCATTTGTTTTCATTTAACAAAGATCCGCGATCTCTTGTTTAGTCGACGTCAGGTGTAGGCCTAGTCAGACTGGAGTGGAAATTTGAATAACAACCAAGGAGACTCAATACTACCTCATATCGAAGTTTCATCATATCCCATTAAACTGACTAAATGAGTTGTATGAGTTGCCTAGTTCCGTCAGATGAAAATAAACAAAGCAAACAATACACATACAAGGTTTACTCTTCCACTATGTTGCTTTTATATTCTCTTCTTCCTCCTGCCAACGTATTTTACTCAGCTTAGGAGTGCCATCATATACAAGTTGCTCCTACCTGTAGGTTCTGCAGCCTGCCACTTGCTTATTACAATGCACAGACAAAGTTACACTCTAAAATATGGTAACGTCTTTAATAATGTATTCTTGCTGCCGACATGTTATTACACTCGTTCACCTCGCATCTCATCCCTCTAACTTTCAACACACAGCTCCAGGATCTAGCCTACCAACAACCTTACTACACTACACTGGCAAACTTAGTTCCTATTGTACCCACCAGGATGGCATATTACATATATATATATATATATATATATATATATATATATATATATATATATATATATATATATATATATATATATATATATATATATATATATATATATATATATATATATATATATATATATATATATATATATATATATATATATATATATATATATATATATATATATATATATATCGTAGCTCTTAACACCAACAGATAGTTTTATTCAGCTTTGGGGAGACCTTTCGAAATGCAGAAACTCCCAAAAGTTGCCAGTCTTCACCTGATATTATAATCTGAAAATTAAAAATGCAGTCAACGAAACTACTGTTTTGTGTTTCCTTTATCACTTCGTTCATAAGTATAATTTTATTGACATATCTACTCAATAAAAAGCGAAAAAGAAGTTTCATTATAAAGAAATTGAAGCGAGTCACAAACAAAACTAACCATCTAAACGTAGGGGCAAATATTCTTCATAGCTTAAAACTGATTGCTTACATTCCCAGTCATGTCTTTAAGTATGGTATGGTTTTAATCAAATAACACTTGCAGACATACATGTCCATACATAATACTAACATGAAGTCGTTTAGCTGCAAAATATTTATGGGAATGAGATGAAGAGTGTATGCATACACCCGTGCCAAGTTTTGATGATGACTTCCTGGAAATATCAGTACTTGCTATTTCGGTCGGCGGCTTCATCTTCACATGATTTCGGCTTCATAAATTGCGCCTTTTTTATAACGTATAGTCGGCACATTCTCTTCAGCACTTGCCAGATGAAACTTTACTCTCTTTGATAACTAAATTATAAGCATTTCAAATTAAACATGCAGCGAAACGTCTAATAATATATGATGAATGCTAACGGACCACTTGTCGTAACTGTTCTGCAATATTTTACTTAGTAAATCATATATAGAAAGCTGGTATAATAACGAATGATTACAGCACTGAAGAATATATGTTTTCTTCATCACTAAATATCGTGGGAGGGATTTTAGAAAATACAGGATAACATTACTGTGCTAGCCGAGAGTAGTTGAACGAGTTCCTAATTAAATTACCCGGCGATCAGTGGCAACTATTGAGTTTGTGAACGCGCCCATTGGAGTGTTCACAAACTCAGGAGTTGCCAGTGATCGCCGGGCAATTTAATTAGGAACACGGTCAACTACTCCCGGCTCGCACAGTCATATATTTTCTAAAATCCTTTCCATGATATTTATCGATCAAGAGTACATAAATTCTTCAATACAGTAATCACTGGTAATTTATACCAGTTTTCTGTATATAATTTACTAAGTAATACACTGCAGAAGTTACGGTACTAGAATGTTTAACACAACTAGAGGTCCGTTAGCATTTATCATGTAATATTACAAGTCTTACTGGATGTTTAAATTGAAACACTTATCATTTACTTATCAATGAGATTAATGACTCATCTGGCAAATCCCTTTTTCCAACCAGAGAAAGGCACAATTTAAGAACGAGAAATCTTGCAAAGACGAAGCCACCAACAGAAATCGAAAGTACCGAAGCTTCCAGGAAGACAACCAAACTTGGTGGGAGCGTGTGCATACAGTCTTTATCTGATTCTCATTAATATTTTACAGCCAAACGACCTCATGTTAGTGTTATATATAGACATTTATGTCTGACAGTTTTATTTGATTAAAACTATTTTAAAAGACATGACTGGAATGTAATTAAATCAGTTTTAAGCTACGAAGAATAATTTTCCCAAGGTTTAGACGGTTAGTTAGTAGAGTAACTGCCTTTATCATACCGAAGCTTCGTTTCCTCATTTTATTATGTTTATAAAATTATACTTATGAACGAAGTGATAAAGGAAACGCTTACAAAGCAGTACCGGTAGTTTAGCTGACTGCATTTTTATTTTTCAAATTAAATTATCAGGTGAAGATTGGCAAATCTGGGAGTTTGTGAACGCTCCTATTCTTCAATCGGTCAGTGCACAATACTCACAAGCTTTAACCCAACAGTACGATGAAGCCTTCCGTATTTAGTCGAAATTGCACAAAACTACCGGTATATGTTTGGTGCTAATAATCATACTGGTGAGCATTTAGGCTAGTGTTATGCCGGTGCGTTGGATGCTGGTGAGTTCGTGCGTAGGGGTGAATACGGTACGGATGTAGGGATGGGAGGGGGGCAGAGGTGAATGGGGGGAGCCGAGAAGTGACCCATCATTGTCTCTGCCAGCTCGAAGTGACGTGAGGAGGGGAGGGAAGGGGTGTTCGGGGTGATGAAGAACTTGTTGCGCTGGGGGAAGGGGATAATAGGGGAGGTAAGAGGGGATGGGTAGTAAAAAAAAAAAAAAAAAAAAAAAAATGGAGGGGAAGGGCTGTACAAGAATGGAGGGAAGGAAGAGGGGTGAGTGAATAGGGGAGTGGGGATTGAAAAGGAGGAAATGGGTAAGGATATGGGGTAAATGAGAGGGGAACGGGAGAGAAGTAGAGGAATAAGGAAGAAGAGGCACTGGAAAGGACAGGGAGGAAGGGAAGGAGAGGAGGCACTACGGAAGAAGGGGAGAGGGTCAGACGAGTGGAAGGCAGGAGTGGTAGTGAAGTAGATACTGTAGAACAACGATTTCAGGATGGTGTGGGAGCGCGTTTGATCCCGCCTGATGGATAAAATAGTTTGGGGATTTGGAGATCTGAATTTTACTGAAACCGTATCCATTCCCCTTCAGTATGGCCCCACATGAACATCAAAATTAATATAGAGCTAAAGAAATAACCATCACATCAATCATGCATGTGATAACTCTTGGATATTAGAGATGGCGGCCTGCGTCCACGTGTACCCGTTTGAGAGTTAATGGAAATTACGGCCGAAATTCACAACTGAACATACTCTTGAATCCTGTTATAACAGATAGTTGCCTTAGCACGAAGGGCATGGAGAGACGAGTGCAGCATCTTCCCAAGTCTATGTTTTGTTCTTCCAGCAAAAACATCTTACTGGATACTAGACCTCGAAAACAGGCTTCGTATCAATATTATGAACGATGGCATTAAAAAAAAAAAAAAAAAAAACATCTTTTGCAGACATCCTGGCGGTGGCCTAGACAATAGATCATAAAGTCTATTGGCAAAAAGTAAGTTAAATGTCAAGGGTGAGGCCGCGTGCAACCAAACATCATTATCCTCCGCTGGGAAACCCTCATGTTACCAGATATTCATGTCAGGCCACCACCCCACACAACGCTACCAACATATTCACAACCTCACACACCTTCACTACCTTATTCCATTTCACACCACCTTACTCCAACCCACAAAATCGCAACACAGCCTCACACCACCCTACCCCACCTCACATGCTTCAACTACCACTCACATCACCACACAACCTCAATCCCATCTCACACCACCCTACTCCACCTCACACTATTCCATTCAGCCTCACACAGCGTCACTAACTCAACACACCTCACATCACACCACCTTACACGATCTAACTCAACTTAACACCACCTTAATCCCGCTAAAACCATCTCAGTCACACTCACACCAGCTTACATCAACTCAGTCAACCTCACACCACTTTAACCCAGCTAACACCACCTCACTCAACCCCACACCATTTCACTCCACCTCACCACCAGGAAAAGACAGCCGCCACCCCTAAAACTAAAACATTTTAAAGATCTTAAAAGAAAAACAAAAAGCATGATTATAAGCCAGTGATATCACGCCAACAGCCTCAGCCCCACCACACACCCTCATTACTAACGAAACGCAGCTCCAACCTTATATTAAAAACAATTTTTTAAAATCTCAAGAAGAAAAAAAATACAAAAATGGAACTACAAGACAGATACAAGTGTAAGTTCATAACTAATAAGTCTGAAGCTGTACGTTTAGTAAGTTCATTCTTCGTACTACCTTTTTATGTAAGCCAAGAGGACACGTAACGCCATCTATGAAAAACTCCGAGACATTTCAACCTCCAGTTTTAATACTGGTGTGCACGCTTTTCTGCCAGCCTACATGTTCACGTCCCTCATCTCCCCTCTCCCCCCAGCACCTCCAACCAGCCCTACACCAACCTCTTCCTTCCTCTCGCTCCTTCCCTAGTCAATACACCCCTCTTTCACTTCCATCCCCCTCCCTCCAGTCTTCTCTCTTCCCTCTCGCTTCTCTCTTTCCACATACTTTCCCCCTTCCCTTCTCCCCATGACCATATTTTCCCTCCACCTCACCATTTCCTGCAAGTCCTAGTGCTACTTCTCCCTGCTCTAGCCGCCCCCTACCCTATCTCCAACCACTTTCTCTCTACACACAAGTCCCTATCATCCCCTCTCACCACCTTCCCTCTTTCCTCCAACACTTACACCTGCCTTCCTTCCATCTCTCTCCCCCACCTTCCCCCTTTCCTCCAGTTCTTATACCCCTATCTCCACTTCCCTCCATCCTCCTACCCCTTCCCTCTAGCTGTTATGCCCTCCTATATCCTCCTCTACCCCCAGTGCTCTGCTCCCCCCACCCCATCTTCTCATCTGGAGCGGGCGCAAGTTAGCCTTATGTAAATCAGGCGGCGTCTCCCTCACGTTGCCAGGTCCCCTCGAGGTGTAGGGGGCTGGGGAGGTGGTTTTTAGGGGGGTAGGGGGTACGGTCTAGGGGGTGTGATGTAGGGGA
This sequence comes from Coenobita brevimanus, assembly GCF_032717465.1. NCBI lineage: Eukaryota > Metazoa > Arthropoda > Malacostraca > Decapoda > Coenobitidae > Coenobita > Coenobita brevimanus. The sequence continues at coordinate 37,352,300 of NC_137008.1, read as the reverse complement.
GTAAGGGTGTGTTGCAGGGAGGTAGGGGGAGAGATAGAGGGCTAAAGAGGGTAGCCGTAAAGTGGGGACTGTAGAGAGCGTGGAGATCTGGATGCAGGTACGGGATAGTGTAAGTAGTAGTAGTAGTAGTAGTAGTAGTGTGTGTGTGTGTGTGTGTGTGTGTGTGTGTGTGTGTGTGTGTGTGTGTGTGTGTGTGTCCGACACTAGGCATAGGCTTCACAGCCTGCTTTCAAGGCCCAGTAGTCCTCCCACGTACCGCACACATCTCCATGTCACCACTTTGGCGCTAACGCCCACCGTCCATATTGAATACAAGCTAGAGCTGTCTCATACAGGACTGGTGTATTGGTATTAGCGGGGGTATTTTTAAATGTCGGCAGGTCTTCTGGTAGATCAGTAAAGTGTGTGTGTGTGTGTGTGTGTGTGTGTGTGTGTGTGTGTGTGTGTGTGTGTGTGTGTGTGTGTGTGTGTGTGTGTGTGTGTAGGGTGCTGGGTGGAGGGGAGCTCTGGTGAAGGGTGTAGGAGTCGAATGTTGAAGGCGTGAGGAAACTAAATGTGATAGCTCGTACAAAGAGTGTTTGAAGGCAAAGATGTCTTAGTGTAGGGGGCTGAACAACGAGGAGGGCATGGGTTTAGAGTGCAGAATTGGTTCAAGGTGCAAAGGTGGAATACTCAACACGAAGATTATTTATAAATACAGAGAGGCAGAGAATGCAGCTACAGTGCGAACAGGATGAGTTATGGGGAGAGAGAACGTACCAAGGAAAAGGAGTGGACGGGAAGAGAACCGTGCAGGAAAGAACAGTGGAAGGGGAGAGAAGATGAAGGAGAGAGAACAGAATGGAGGGGACCAGAAGAGAGTGAAGGACGAGGACAAAATGAGCAGGAGAAAACACCGGGAAAGGAGAAAGAACACAGTGGAGGGTGAGAGAACAAAGGAGATAAGGAGAGATGCAAGAGAATGTCAGGAGATCAGAGTGGAGGGGTTGAGAACATACTGGAGTGGAAGAGAACGGTGTGGAGGGGGAGAGAACAGAAAGCAGAGTGATAAGGGACTTAGCAAGATGAGATCACGAAAACCCACAAAGTAAATGAGTACTGAGAGGGCAAGGCAGAAGGAACTAGCTGGCATGTGTGGAACAGTGCAATAAGAATGAACATGCAGGAGAGTGAACGTGTGTAGGGAAACAGGATGCTGACCGAGTCAGGAAAGACAATGCTGACTACGTTAGGAAAGACAAAACTAATGAAAGACAGAGATGTTTCTGCAAAGACTACAAAAAATACATATATTTGAGGAATTACTGGAGGGAAGGAAGAAATGAGAGAGAGAGAGAGAGAGAGAGAGAGAGAGAGAGCTCACACACACACAAACACACACACACACACACACACACACACACACACACACACACACACACACACACACACACACACACACACACACACACACACACCAGCACTGCCACCCAACCACCCAGTCAGCAGCAACACAGCCGGAACTCTCAATCCAGAACTTTTTGCCGCGAGTTGACACCACTAGACTTTGCCCTGTTTTTATCCCCTAATGAATTGACGGCGAGGGTGGCTGGGGTCTGTCCGGGGGCTGGAAGAAGACAGGAGGAGGAGGAGGAATGGAGAGGTGGGAGAGGGAGAGGGATACGCGTAAGGACTACTCTTTCGTCGGGGATTTTCACTGTTTTAGTAATGGTATGTCGTGTTGATATTACGCAGTAGGCTATAGTTATTAGTGGACTCTGGTTCTAGGTGATGATGGGATGGATGATGATGATGATGATGATGATGATGATCATAATCATGATCATCATCATCATCATCATCATCATGAACGTGTGTGTGTGTGTGTGTGTGTGTGTTATATACCATATACCTGATAACTACAGACTAAAGCTGCCTGACGATCTGTCTTATCCAAATACACAAAGTGCGAAGGCCACTTATTCCACTTCGATACCCCAAAATTCCTGGGACAAAAAATACAATAAAAATAAATAAATAATAATAATGATAACAGAGTTCCCCGTCATCGGCATCTTGATAATCCTCACAGATGTTCAAGATCTGAATAAAAATTTAATTTTCTCTCTTTTGTGTCTTAAATGCCTACAATTTTTGGCACGAAACATAGTGCGTCGATGCCGTAGACTTGTACTGCCTAGCTAATTTTGTATATAAATCTACGGAATATTTTCGTCAACTATCAAGCCGTCCAAAGCCCAAGAGGAGTTTTGTCTACCCCTAAGTACTAAAAACCCCCAGGACTCAAGTACACCTGCCATGGACTAACTACAAGAATTTTTCGACTTGAATTATCGAATCTGGAAATACATTAATCAGCTCTTTTCATAATTATGCGGTGCTCAGAACCCGGAGAAATAAAACGAGGAGGGTCCGTCAGTAACACCTAATTACTCCTTCCAGTAATAACTGTGGTGCCAAGGTTTACCACAGGGGCGAAGAAGCGCGTTTAGACCACTCATGAACGTCCAGCATCATTATGATATCCAGGTTACTGGCGCTGTGTGAGTGGATAATAAAGTAGGTAAGTGTCAGGCAGTGGGCGGTGCATGGAGGATCAGACAACACCACACCCTCACCTCTCCTCCCCCCCTTGCCCCCCCCTTACCCCTTCCACTTCCCTCTACATGCCCCTCTGTTCCCTCGCCTCTCTGCCTCTCCCTGCTCCCCCCTGCCCCTCCCCTCCCTGTCCCCTCTCAGCATTACTGTCCCTCTCTCTGCCCCTCCCACCATGTATCTCCCCTCCCCCATTGCCCCCGTCTCACTCACTCTCCCCCCTGCTTGCCCGTCTGCCCAGTAGCAACCTCCCAAGAATCCCCCCGTCAGCGCCTGTCACACGGCACAAAGACCGCCGCTGAAGCCTGTTGCCTCCAGACATATCCTTTGCCTGTTGACACTATCGCATCATCTCGGTGCCCATTGTGAACGCACGGATTTAAAAAGAAAAAAAAAAGAAAAAAAAAGAGAGAGAGAAAAAAAAACACCATATCGAGACCTCACTGGTGAAGCATCCAGTGAGCAGTTTTGACACGGAAACTTCCAGAAGCTGAGCAGTTTTGACGTTTTTTCGCGTGCTTGCTTTCTCAGCATATAACTGATGGCTGTAACTGATAACTTAGATACGACATTTCTGACATGTGTTTCAAGTGTGTGGACCATGAATGATGATATAAATCGTATTTTCAGTAAGAGCTCCAAACTATGGTCAGTTTGTGGGATGCATGAGGGGGTCAATACTGGATGTACATGTAATTGTGGGTTCAATGAGCGGGTGTGGATTCAATCACTGGACATGGGTTCAATAAATAGGCTACCAGCTGTGTGAGTAAAATAAGTGGGTGCGGGACTGGTGCTGGTGGACGCAGGAGTTGATGTAGGTCAGGATCAAGTATTCATCACTTTTTCTTCTTTCATTCTGCGCTGTCAATACTTCGGAAAACTATTTACTAAAGACAGCTTTCAGAATTTTATTTAAAAAACATTTTAGTGGGAAGGATTTAAGAATATTTTGGTAAGGAGGACGGAAAAAAACGTAGGTAGGAACAACGGAAGAATTTCTGATGGAAAAAAAACAAAAATATTACGGTAAGAATGACGAAAGAATATTCTAACAGAAACGATGGAAGACTATTCTGGTAGGAACGACGGAAGAATATTTGGATAGGAGAGGCAAAGAATATTCTGGTAGGAATATTCTGACAAAAGACTAAGTATATTTTGGTAGGAAAGCCGGAAAAATATTGTGGTAGGAAAGACGGGAGGAAATTATCTCAAGAAAAAATATTACCTATAATATATATTTTTATAGGTACCGGCACAACGGATAATGTCAATGTAGGAATATTTTGGTATGAAAGATTGAACTCTCTCAAATACTAGTAAAAAAAGGTATCCAGTATTGTTTTTCAAAATCTATAGGGCTTCTTGCCGGGGCACCTCGAATCATTATTCTTCTGCCTATCTCTCCTTCTATTACTTCATCTCTGTTCTTCCTAAGCTTTTCATCTTTCCTCATCCTTGTGTCCCTCTAGTCTACTTTCTCTCTCCCATCTTCACCTCTACCATCATCATCATCATAAGTGGGAAAGATACAGAAGCACAGAAAAACACATACTGTGCGTAGGATAACTAACACCCGAGTGGCCTGAATACGCACAACACATCCATTCTCTCATAATTCAAGCCTATGAATTATTTGGCTGCACTTCAAGCTTTTCTACCGAATAAATCTACAGATGTCGACATAGCCTACAGGGGACAGACGGCATGGAGAGGTACCGTATAAAACCATTTTACTACGATGACGGCTTACATCTGATTCTAAATCAGAACGTATTTTATTCACTCTTTGAAATGGAAAGGCTGCATAAACCTGAATAAAACTGTGCCAAGTATCAATGACAAATTACCATGTAAATGTAAATACTGTTCTCGAGCTGAAAGAGCTAGAAGTCAACTATGAAAATCTCCGGTGAGCTCTGGCTTCGACCAACGTAGCTTTCTTTCTTTTTCTTTTTTTTTCCCATATGCCGGCCGTATACTGTAACTTCTAGCAGATATATAGTTTTCGTTATGGTGCTCGAGGAGTGCGTACTTTCACTTATTCACTGTGAAACGCAATAATCGCTATAGCAGGATGGGTTTAAGATTTTTTCCACATTAGCTCATGCATTGACTTTTTTTTTTTTTTTTCTGTCGGCACTTGTTTGTTCACTGTGACTTTTTTTTTTCTTTTCCGTGTGTTTGTTGTGTGGCTGTGTTGAAGTCGTTGGGAACCTCGTCATCTTTATTAATAACAGCTCCTTACCAACACAAGTAGCCTGTGTGTGTGCTCTCGCTGTGACGTTGGTGATGTTCTCCGGTGGCTATAATAATGACGGCTATGGCATATGAAATTTTATATTAATGATGTTTATTTCCTGTGATGAAAAAGAAAAATCTTAACCACTTTACACCGGTGCCGGCTCTTTCATTACATTCCTAACACGAGACGATATTCCTGAGCTTTAAGGAGTCTTCTCGTAGGGACGGAGTTAAGCTGTTGGCTACTACAAGAAGTTGCTGCATGGGAGACTTAGCGGAGAGGTACCGTACCGGTACCCCCCTTCCATATTAACTTTCGAAAATAGCCAACACCATCCCAGGAGCAGCCTACGCACTGAACAGGCAAGGAAAACTTTAAATCCTTCAGAGGTGCATAATAATAATAATAATATAATAAACTATGTTCTTTCCGTACCGTAATGATAATGAAATTGTTAATAGTGATGACCTCACGTTGTTATGAAGTGAGCAATGTAGTCATCGCACTGGGTCTGATGGTAGCTCGTTAGCGCAGTGAAGGACACGCAAGAAAAAGTGGAGTGGAGTGAAGGTCGGAGAGGATGAAAGGATGGGAAGAAGAGATGGAAGAGAAGTAAAGGAAGGAAAGGCGAGACAGAAAGGAGAGGTAAAGGGGAAAAAATGGGATATCACTGTTAGAAGGAAAGACGGAAATGAGAATGAAAACAAAGAGAAATGAAAAGAAAGATGGAATGGAAAGAATAAAAGGATGGGAGTGAGAGAGGAAAGGGGGAAAGAGGAAGGAGAAAAAAAAAAAAAGGAAAAGAGGGCAACATGAAAAGAAGAATAAAGTAAATAATGGATAGCAAAGATGAGAATGAGGAAAAAAAAAGAGAAAAACAGGTACAGAGCAGGAGGGAATGTGGATAGGGAGGATAACTGACGAGCCAAAAATAGGAAGGGAAGCAGAGGTAAAGGAGGAATGGAAACATGGGTAGATTTAAGGATGAAGAAAAAGCGGGAATAAAGATACATCTGGGCAGCACTGGCAGAAAAATCCGAAACGAACAGGAGCAGGTAATAACATTCTGTAATAGTATCCCCTATCCACAACTGAAAGAAAACGGGAATATGGGGGCTGTGGCAGAGTAACAAAGAAAACGAGTATGGAAATGTGCTGTAAATAAAGAAAACGGGAATATGAAAGCAGAAAACGGGAAACGTGGAGCAAATGGTCTACTAACGAAGAAATCGAGAAATGTTAAGGTTTTACCAACTCACTCAGATGACATTTGCTGTCCTGCTATCTCCAGCGAAGTTTGTTTAACTTCTGGGAAATATTCAGCGGATCAAGGGCTAGAAACAATGTTTGGGTACTTCACTAAAGGCAGTTCTAAAAACTAATTAGGATAAAACAGTAATACGGTAGCAAGTACAACGTGAAACTTCCATCATCGAACATTGGCTGGTAGCAAAATAACACTGGAATAAGGATCTACACTCTAGTAACAAAGAAAATCTGAATACTGACTCTAGGGCCAAGCATGAAAAAAAAAAAAAAAAAAAAAAAAAAAAAAAAGGCGGCTGTGGTCAATCAACAAAGAAATGGAGAATACAAGGATGTGGTCAAGTAGCAAGGAAAACATGGAAGAGGAGGATGTGATCAAATTACAATGAAAATGCGAATAGGGAGGCTTCGGTTAAAAAATGGAAATATGAATACAGAGACTGATCGCTTAACATAGGAAATGAGAATATAGAGGCAATGGTAAAGTAACAACGAAAACGGGAAAATGTAAGCTGTGGTAAAGTAACGATGAAAAAGGGATGTGTGTGTGTGTGTGTGTGTGTGTGTGTGTGTGTGGGTGGGTGGGTGGGTGGGTTGGAGGGTGTGTAAAACAAGTTATAAATATACCAGTATGTTCAAAAATTTCTTCGCATACAATTATCGAGGACATAAGAATAGTTCTTGGGAGGAGGATGAATTTAATTCTGCTGCCTCAATAATAAACTATGGTACGAAAATTCAATTTCAGGACAGGACAGCTACTTACTATCATTCCAACATTCCTTTAGCTCCAAACACTGTAAGACGTTTTGTGCGGAAATGTATATTTAACGGACATCAAAACAAGAGTAGAAATGCCTTGGGACCTGCGGCGAGGCTCACTGGGCTTAAATGAAGTACATTTACTACAGCTGCTGCTAGATGGCGTCACCACAGGAGTCAGCTGACAGCAAATTGAAATCTCCATCTCATATAACCTTGTATAGGACCACTTTTCTCTCCACAGGCTTAAATCAAGCACTTTTATTAAAATTATCGCTTGATGGCACCACCTCATGTGTCAGCTGATGGCAGATCCGGATTCTCCATGTCAAACTACCTTCCATGGTACCACTTTTATGTCTCCAAAGGCCTCTTTTAACAAATCCGCCAGAAGCAGAAAAAGAAAAAGTAGAACGCTGGCTACTCACTGACCTGGCTACTGCCGCATGTAATAATAAAATATACAAGAAAACGAAGTAACTTAATATGCAGGCGCCTATTGTTAACGTTTTGCAGTGTAAGATCTCGTAAAATTTAAATTTCTTCCACGGCAGTGTTAAGCATTTAATTAACTTCTCCAACAACAACTCTTGTCAACTATCACTAATGCCTTGCAAATTATTAATGTCTTCCACAACTGCAAATATTACAATTTTCCCTGTTCTTCGCAAAAAAAAGATCATCTTCCACAGGTAAACATACTACACTTCACGTACGTACAGTATTGCAATATCACATATTAACACACCTCTAACACCATCTAAAACTTACAACATATTACATTAAAGCAGCCTAACCAAATAAATGTCCTCGATAGCCGACGAGGGTGACAATCTGCTCAGACTTCTATTTTCCTACTGTATTTATTGTGGCTTAATCTATTCAGCAATTAACATATAACCATGCAATAAATTCTGATGCATCGTTAAGTACAGTAATTTACTAATGGAACCTGTTAGTCACTAGGTGCACCAAAGCACACCTAACATACACTTGATAAATGGCTTTTGATTCGAACTATTGCACATCTGTGTGTGTGTGTGTGTGTGTGTGTGTGTGTGAGAGAGAGAGAGAGAGAGAGAGAGAGAACATCGTATCTATGAGTACTTTGTTATGACGAACACGTAATTTGCAAGCAGATTTTGCTATAAAACTCACACTAAACTTTTCAAGGTACCGGTACGCAAGAGTCTCGTTCAATAAACACCGCGGCAAGATTATACTTTCCTTGCAGTTTACAAAGTCACCGCGCAGGTTTCAAACTTGGGATTTTCGCGTGATTTTCAATTATCTGTGACTGTCTCCTTTAAAATATACCAATACCTTCTTAATGCACTGCAGTTTTATCTGTCTGAGATCTAGGAGTCAATATTCTTGCAAGAAATGTTATAAACTGAAAAACCATCATCTTCCTCCGATTTTTTTTTTTCGTTTGCGACCTTAGGCTGGTTTGAATCTGCTTTAGGATTAATTATTCCAACAAGTGTGAGATTAGGTTATGTTTGTCTGGTGGCTTTAGCTACCGAAGTAACAATGTTGGCGAGTAACGACAGGTGTGGGGAAAAAGGTTGGGAGAAAAAAAAGTTGGCAACTCACACGTACACCAGCTAATCCCAGAAAACTGTGAAATGGCAGTCATGTTTTATGACTTTTACTACAACTTACTTTCTACGATCAGTAACACTGATTATGAATAAAAGATCGTTAACTGTGGCTAAATTTCTCCAATTAAATTACAACAGCTGGAGCTGAACAATTATCAAATTCTCACGCCAAGACGCGGATTTAAAACTCAGCATCATTTAGAGATATGCATAAGCTTTAAATAATTACAATCATTACCCTGGTATCGTAGCATGTATGACAATGACTGTTATTCCAAAAGTAACGAATTAACACGTGCTCAGTAAATGACATCCGGTGTTAAGTACACACCATAAATAATAGATACATTGCAGCCTGAAGACAACAAGCAGCTTCAGCCAAAGCAACTTACTCTACCTGGGATAATTATTTGCAACTTACCTTTCCCACGAGCCCTTCGTCATCTTACAACAGCATCTCAATATCTCCTAGGACACGATCACCGAATATACCAGTACTATGACACTACAGTCCGCAGAATTAAGGAATATTTTACACCGAAAGAACGCACGGACCACAGTTAACCACTTATATAAACACCAAGAGTTATACCATGGTTGTCAAATGAGTAACTCTAAACAAAGAAAACGGAACGTTTTTAAAATGTTAATCGTTTGGTGGTACTGATCAACTAGTGACATTTAGTGCATATTATAATATGGCTGTGTGTGTGTGTGTGTGTGTGTGTTTTTTTTAGTGAATACCGTTAACATAACTGAAACGTTATCGCTCGTTTGGAGGTAGCTATGATCATCCGGGACTTCTAAGTCTTCTGTGTCGTTTAGAGCAAACATGCGCCCATAGCTCGATTTTCAGGACACCATAGGAAAGTAAGGCCGCAAATAAACTATAGTCACTTTGATGAATATACATTTGCTGTTGAAATGCTTGTGAGATGAATGAAAAACTAGAAATTATTATGTTCGCAGGATGACCAATGCCAGAGAAACTGCCCAATCCTAAAGACCCCGTCTCACGGGTTTGGATATTTTTACAGCTGTACCGTATTGACTGTTTCATCACTTCTTTACCTCCATACTGAAGTTTTTCTTTTTGCAGAGGATACCCTGTCATTCATTCATCGTTTGTTGTTTGTTAGATAAGCATGCCAGGTTACTTAGACCTGCCGTTTTCCTGAAGACATTTCTTTAAATTACCGCATAACTTACACAAACCACACCACTCCCACGTTTATCTGACAACGCGGGCAATATTATCAAGTTCTTATCACGGCGGCCATGAGTCAGTGAAGAGACGTATCAGAATATCTACACCGGGTATGCAAATGATCCTCTTAGTGGGAGATACGACCCTGGTGGGGGTGTGGCTAAAGGATGGGTTGGTGGGGGTGTACACAGCTACGGGAAGATCATTTCCTTTCATTACGATGACGACTTATTTTTTATTTTTGCAACCGCCAAACGATTTTATTCGGCTTGAGACACCTGTCGCAGTGAAAGGGATAGGAATCACAACTGTCGTTAACTTCCCCATGATGAAAACCTATTAATAGGTTATTGTTGCTCTTGCGAGACGCTCATTTAGCTATGAAAAGAAATCAAGAGCTTCATGCTTTGAAAAATAGGCGATAGCGCATAAAGGAATGTGTGTGTGTGTGTGTGTGTGTGTGTGTGTGTGTGTGTGTGCGCGCGCGCGCGCTATTCTAAAGTTAAAACACCATTATGAAAACCAATACTCATTGAAAACACAAGCTATCCCTGAGAATAATATTCTTTTCGCTAAATACATACTCGTGCTTCTGGACAAGCAACTAAACAATATTAAAATAGTGGTTTTCGTGGCTGTTAATTCATATTTTTTACAATATATTTCTCGAGTAGGCATTTTTACGAGAGAGAGAGAGAGAGAGAGAGAGAGAGAGAGAGAGGAGGAGAATATTACCATCATCACCGTATTTCTCATATACATGGGAAGTGAGTAGGATTAAGAAATAGGAACAGCAAAGCATAGATGCATTAAACATTGCTTATATCATTAAGGGGAAAAAATGCATATCATAGAACACTAACGCGCCATCACGCTACCCTTCCTCTGCGCTCTTGGTCAATCTCTTCTTCCATCTTTCCTCTTCCATACATTCTCCGACCCTTTCCCTCTACCTTGTTCTCGCACTGCCTCTTCTGCATTGTCCATAACACACCACTCTCCCTCATGCACCCCCCAACCTTATTCTTGGTCAGCCTCTTCTTTTTCCGAAACACAGCATCCTCCTTCATGCACTTCCTACTCTTATATTTGGACCTCTCCCTCCATTCACCCACTCTTCCTCATACATTCCCACCCAACTACCCCGCTCTCTCTCATACACCTTTCACCCTTGTTCTTGTTACTCTTCTGCCCACCCACTTCCTTTCATACACCCCAGTCTACCTCCCTTTCTATCATCCCACTCCCTCATACACTCCACAGTCATGTTCTCAGTCAGCCTTTCATTCTTCTCCCACGACAAACCTCCCTACCTCATACACTCCCCAGCCTTGTACCTCGCGCTCTCCTCCATCCACCCACTCTCTCGACCCTGTTCCTCCACCATGTTCTCAGTCAACCTCTCCTTCTCCCTGACACATCGACCTCTCCATCCACCCACTCTCCCTCCACCTTGTTCTCAGTCCACCTCTTCTGACTTCCACTACGCACGATAATTTAGCAGGTATAGTTGGTGGGGGCTGGAGCTACGCCGAGCATTGAGAGCTAAGTTGCTGGTTAATATATGACAGCTGGTGGTTCCTTTTGTGTCGGCGTCCGCAGTTAGTGGTCATTGTTGTGGTGGCGGCCATTGTTTGAGGCATAAAGACACGGGGTTACAAATCACTGTAATTTAGCTGCAGCATAAAACCTGGCCGGCCTGTGTGCGCGTCTGTGTACCACCTCTGTGTTGATCATCCTTTGCATTATTAGGCTAACAATGTGTACGAGCTACAAGCCTGTGTATAAGCAATATTCTCGTTGGTATGAGACTTCACGACACCTCTTTCTTGGTGATTATGTTTTGCGCGTTACGACTTAATATTTTCTCTTACGTCATCTATATCTTCATCGCCTGACGATTATACTCTTCTCTGGAAACCCTCTGGAGGTCTAATGATTAATATCGATATGGTTTGCATCAGTAGCATAAAGGGTGATATTAGGATCCAGGCAAAGTAAATCGCAGAGGAAGGGGTGTTACGAGACCTCTTAAACCATCGAGAATATAAGGTCAGCCATACATCTTCACTAAGCCCGTGACACGATGTATTACAGGAATAAAAGCTAAACCAACATACAGCATACTTTCTAGTAGTACTGTTAAAATTTTCCTACGATGGTGTCCCCAAACTGGCATTCTTGTATCTAACCACTTCATTAACAGCCGTCCTTCCTTAACTGAATAAAATAGCCTGACGGTAGCAAGAACTGAAAGAAAATTAAAGACGCCACCGCAGGGAAGAGATCAAGGGAGAGGCTTTTTGCTTTGCTGTATAAAGCTGCCTATCGGTACCCAGGTAAATTTCTGGAGTGCTCTAGCCGTTCTTTAGCAATTATCAGACGCGGAGTTTAACCCACTGAATGCTATGGCTGTTTTAGTCTTGGTATTTCTAGGCGATTTTATTCAACTTCAAAGAGACAATTCGAATTGGAGGGTTAAATATAACCTCCAGCAACCCCTTCATTTCTAAAACATTTCTAAAACAAAATCGTCTGGAGGAGGAAAGAGTGGCACTGACAAGGGAAAAAAAAAAGAATGAAATCATCGTGGGAGACTGTAGCATTTCTTCCTTAGTGATTTATCTCGTACATGACACCGTAATAATCATCCTCTGTGCCACCTGTATGTTTGTATTACTGACACAGCTTGAATCACTCTCGTACTTAAGTAACATAAGGTGTAATGGGCAAAATAAATTGGAAGGGAATAAGTGTTACAAGAGTTCCGAAGCAAATGGAATGACGACCCATTGCAACAACCCACAGAGTTACACGGGGTAGTGGTGGTCGAGTAGTTAACCCTTTCAGTTCGAGGTAACTCATTCATATGTTACAGCATTACTTTACAAATTATTCAGTTTAGAACACCCAAGTAGTGGTGGAATTAATGAAAGCTGTTGCCAACTTCTCTAGCTTCTTGAGGTGAGTAACATAGCCTGAAAATTATGACAGTTTTGGTAGTGAATGGGAATAGCTCCAATGCTTTATTACTGTAGTTTTAGCCTTCTGGTTAGGATTTTCCAACTTTGCATTTTATTCTGGCTATTGTTAGACATTTATATTCAGCTGAGTGAAACCCACTGCAGCTAGACTGTGAAGACTGTCTTCATAAACGCTACGACAAAATAAAAATATTGAAAATAAGAAAGGAAAAAAAAAGGACTTGTATTACATTGTAGCAAACATCAGACGATTTTATTTACCTGGAGATCCATCTCAGTCAGTGTTCAGAATTTTGAGTCAGCAGCTTAATAGTGAATCCGAGCATCAATACTCTGAATCAGCAGTTGCTGGAATTATAAGTGAGTAACTAAGGGAGGTAGTGTGTGTGTGTGTGTGTGTGTGTGTGTGTGTTGCCTCAAGGTCTGCCTCTCTCCACACTGACACTCACACTCCCCTCACCTGCTTTGTGCGCACCACCCCTAGGGAGGAACGGAGGTCTGAGGAGGGACGGAAGAAGGCCAGCAAGAGGTAAAGAGAGACTTGGAGGGAGAGAGAGAAAAAGAGGAAAGTTATAGGGAGAATAAAGAGGCTGGAGAGGAAAGTTGAGAAGGAAGATTTTCTTTTTTTTGTAGATGAGAGACACACTTATGGACTACACAAGGGAAATTAAGAGATACCGGTACATAACCACTCTGGGCTTAATATTTCTGAAGGGGAGGCTGTTTCACTTCTGCTTGCCATAGAAGGAGGGAAAGATACTGTATAGGGAGAAAGAGATGGAGGGAGGAAAGTTGGTTAGAGAGAAAGAGAGAGAGAGAGAGAGAGGCTGGAGATGGAGGGAGGGAGGGAGGGAGGGAGGCTGGAGAGGGAGGGAGGTTGCGTCTATCCGGGGAATCCCTACCTCCCTCTCGGCCATGTGACGTCACTGCCATCACCAGCCACACCAGCTTCTGTCACGCTTTATGTTACTTTACCACACTGACATCACCCGAGCCACCCCCCACATCACCACACCACTCTTAGCGCGCGCGTGTGTGTGTGCGTGCGTGTGAGAGAGAGAGAGAGAGAGGACCCCTCACCCCCTCACATGCACTCCAAGACGCTTTCCATTCTAAACAGCACAGTACTTAGCATATAAGGTTATCTAATAGAGATGGACAGGTCACCGCTGAGAATTTCATTAGTAAAGCAAATAGCCAGCTAATTATGCATTTATTTAAGAATCATTTGCCTGTAATCGCTTATTCATAACTATTAGCCTACACCTGTAAATACTAATTCATGTTGACCCCGCAAATATCGTGCTATGTGTTGTTATGTCGGCCTTCTCTCTAATATATGCAACCTAAGAGTACCTGCCGCCTATTGTTATTTAATTTCAGTTCCTTCAGTTAGTGCTGGAGAGGAACGCCTGCATGTGGTGGCTGCCTGGGTATACAAACGTCCTTCAGCCCCCGACAAGACGATGGTGGACTGCAGGGGAAGGGCATTTTCAGCCTGCAGTCCACGAGGTTCACGTTTCAGATGAACTTAAGGCAACAACAACAACTACTACTACTAACTCGTTCAATCAACTGACGTAATTTTTTGGTGCAGATTTGCTAACCCTTACGATTTTATTCACCTATGGGAAATTTTTCGTACAAGGGTCATGAGGACTTTTTATTAACTCCTGTAATTCAAATGTCACTCCTGAGCAGACGTGAATCGTCTGGAGACAGCAAGAATATATCGAAAAGTACGTCGTGGTAGTGAAAGGGTGAAATCCTTACACACGCTGCAGATAAGCCTTTGCCAACAACATTCTCTCTCTCTCTCTCTCTCTCTCTCTCTCTCTCTCTCTCTCTCTCTCTCTCTCTCTCTCTCTCACTGTGTGTGTGTGTGTGTGTGTGTGTGTGTGTGTGTGTGTGTGTGTGTGTGTGTGTGTGTGTGTCCGAGCTACCCTGCTAAACCCACTGTGTTGCCTCTTCCACGGGCGATGATTTACGTGTGTTGAAGAGTGTGGTTGACGGTGTGAGGGCAGGGCTGCTTAACAACCCTGGGATGTGCTCTTGGCTGGGAGGGGTAGGCGCAAACATACCTTTCTCTCTACCGCTCCTTCCTTTTCTTCAACGTTATGTCTTTCCTTCCAACTCGCCCTCCCTCCCTCCTACTCGCCTTCTATCCCACTACCTCATCTTCCTTCCCTCCACCTCTCCCCTCTTCCCTGCAAATCTCCCGTCTCATTGCACCTCTTCGTCCTTTCCTCCAGTTCTTTTTCTTTCCCTGCACATCTTCATCTTTCCCTCCGCCTCTTCTTCCTTCCCTCCAAGTTGTCTTTTCCCTTTACCTCATTTTCCTTCCCACCATTTTCCTCCGTCCTTCCACTTGGTCTTCCTTCCATCAACACGCAGCAGCGACATTTTACATGAACACATTACACACACATCCTTAATGGTAGTGTCTGTAACCTCATCGTTCCAAAGAATCTCGCCAAGCCTAACACAGTGATTCGCAGACTGTGTGCCGCCGGTATATCCTTAGTGTGACGAAAAAAATTGTTGAAGATGTCGATCTGTGCAATCAAATTGGTTTAAGTTGTCATTTCTCCTTATCTAGGGTGACTAATTATGAATGATTGTAGCTTTCGTGTATATATATATATATATATATATATATATATATATATATATATATATATATATATATATATATATATATATATATATATATACAGAGAGAGAGAGAGGGGGGGGAACCTTTTACATTATTATTCTAATAAGAAAGGGATGGTTATGCCGTAAAAATATAGTTGTGTGTGTGTGTGTGTGTGTGTGTGTGTGTGTGTGTGTGTGTGTGTTTCCCCAGTACAAGATTGATAACCACTGGTCTAGCGTACGCCAGAGTAAACCAGAATAGACGTCCTCGCGTGATGGTATTGAACATCAGCCATTGACTTGCACATTTGATAGAACACAACTTCAGTCGGCAGCTCCTCATAGTAGCACAAGGTCTCAGTAGTAATGCTGTCAGTAATCAGCACCACTCACTCAGCACCACATAAAAACACTCCTCACACACACGACCACACATCGGCACAAGGTATAAACAGTGGAAGTGTCAGTAGCTAACACGCGACTCAGTATCGCACATCAGCACAAGGTCTTAGAAATGACAGCAATAGTATATAACACCCCTCACTCAGCACCACACCTCAGTACGGTGGCAGCGACAGTAACCAACACCTCTTACACTCATCACCACACAGCACAAGGTCTGAGCAGTCGAAATGTCAGCAATTTACACCATTCTCACAGCACCTCACATCAACACAGTAACTAACACCACACAACACACAAATCAACACAGTGGCAGCGACAGTAACTCGCACCTCTTGCACTCAGCAAAGTTCCTGACCCCACCTAAACCTAACTCTCCCCACTGTCTTCCCCGCCATAACTCAGCGCTACCCATGTTTACCTCCGTACCCTGCCCGCTGATCATATTGGCTCGTCACCAACCATTCGCTTACATAAATATTCCCGCCTCGCAACTCGAGTACCTATGAATATATTTCGGAGGAAAAGAGAAACATAAAATAAGGTAACAAGGGACTGGATGGCGATTTGTGTTAAAGTGTTGTGGATCTTGTGTATGTGATTATTATTTGTGTACGAGTATTCCCAAAAGATAACTCCGATGATCACTGTGAATTTAGTTATTGACGAATGAGGAAGCTGAATTGGGGAGAGGATGAAAAGTCGTGTTAAAATTATATGAGCTATCTTTTGGTTCTGTGCTTTTTATTTGTGCATCCCCAACAGGCCTGAAGGACCCTGCAATAATTTTTATGACGAGCAGAGAATTTCGAAAGCTTGATTGATGAGTGACTGTATTTGTGGCCCATTTTCCTTGACAGGTGATAAGTTTCTTTGTTTTCCTTTCCCTGTTTTTGGACGCTACCCACTGAGGAAAAAATATTATGATGAACATCCTTATCGTTATCATCACATTTATTATTATTATTATTATTATTATTATTATTATTATTGTAGTTGTTGTTGTTATCATCATTATCATCAACAGCAGCAACATCTTCATCATCATGACAAAGAATCGTGGTAGAGACGTACTATCCTGCCTTTCATTATGTAATTATTATTTATACTTGACGATAAATAAAGCTTTTGAGGGTAAGCATCTCCCAAGGATTTTTTGATTATCACGACAATATTGCAATCAGCTACGTCACCTGGGAGGTTTGGACAAGGGTGAGTGAAAAATAAGACTTGGTTAATATCAGTACTTGAATATATCAGTTACTTTCGCTCAGGTTGTATATTGGCTTCGTGGTGAAGGTGCCGTATTTTTGCAACCGAATATAAAATTAAACTTTGAATAATAATAGTTAGTTTGTTTTGTATTTTTTGGTGGATGAGTGCTGCAGAGGGAGCTTTCACGCGGTGGCAATGATTTAACCGGTCATGGGAGCTGTTTGGTTATGCGATGTCCCTCAACTATCTCCCTATCCCCTGAAATGAGGGTAGTGGACTGCAGAAGGTCGGTTTCAGCCTACAGTCCACCAGGTTCACGTCCAGATAAACAACGAGCTAGTGAAGACGAATACTGCATTTGGTTTTTACGAACCAACAAAGAGAATAGCTTTGAACATTAATACCTAAACAGGATGACGTCTTTTGTAGCTTATTCTTGGTAGCACAGAAGAGTTTATTCCTTTCAGAAGAAGTAATTTTCAAGGAGTAGGAGTTAAATATAAAGTACTTTTCATAAACATCATTCACCTTAAGAGAGTCTCCCCTAATATTTAGAAAAGAAAATGTAGGTTGCAAGAATAATGGAAATAATAGAGACGTCTTCTGGCTGGTGAATTTAATGGTTATTAGTAGGCTGTAACTATCGGGATAAACTCTCCCTCGTGTTGTATTTTAGCTGCTTGGTGAGGAGAGGGGTACTGTATTTTTGCCAGAGTGAAAAGAAAAAATTTAAAAACAGGTAAAATTAAACACAGCTTGAGAACCACTGAACATTGAGGATAAGAGTTAACAGTAAAATCAAATGTTTATTCCCGCTGATGTATTTCTGTCTGGTAGAGAAATAACTGGCAATAAAACCTCGAATTATATTAGCAGTATACTGACGAAGGCTTCAGTGACGAGCGAAAAAATGTAGGCTGTGGCTCATTTCTGCACTGCACTGTGGTTGGAACTTCTCATACTTTGCTTACGGTACTTCCTTTATTTTTCTGTTGCTCAGTCTTGCCTATCTTACCCTAATGATAATGGGATGTTCTTGATGATGGTAAACAGTAAAGTCCAATGGTTAATTATCCCTACGGCTTAATTTTATATCGTCAGTATGGTAATTGTGAGAAGAGGGTTATGATAATATTAATGCAATGCCGTGTCTTGGGACATTCTGGTCCAGACCTTGCCACTGCCGCGTGAAGAGTTGTGGGGATTAAAGGGTGGCAGGACGTGTCATCCTTGTAGCAGATGACTGGAGGTGTAGTTGACCAGTTCCGGGTTCGATTCGGGGCGATGTGGTTGGACAGAAAACATCAATTATAATCGAGGCAACACAAGACCTAGTCACCTCATCTTTACTAATAGTACAGTGGAAATCAATAAAATGTGTAAAAGTAAAGAGTCCGTCGGCCAGTCATTCTTACATTGATGGAGGTGAAGTCTCGCATCGAAAGGCAGCCTTACACTGCTGAAATGGCGACAATGACGATGGTGATGTTAGTGACGATGTCAGCAATAAAAAATCAATTGATTAATCTCTCCGATGTGAGTGTGAATGTTTTTTGTCTCTCTTTTTGTGAGTTGTGTTGTGGTGAAAGTGTGTGTCTGGTGCTATTTTCTCTAAACTCTGTGCCCTGTCGTGGCGGCCACCCGACCCTTTGAGAAGCAATTAGCATCAAGTCATAAGCGACTCCGATGCACGTCCACGCTATTCACTTGCGCATGTCTTGTTATTCAATGGAATTATCCATTTACTTTTATATTTTATAATCCTTTGTTGCCATTGTTGATTAATTTACTTAATTGTTTGTTTGTTTCTTGGCATTATATAAAACATTGGATTATTTAAATATTTATTTATTTAATTTTATTTATTTATGATTATTAAGATGGCCATAACTTACGCCTGCCTTTTAATTAATTTGTCCCGTCCTGGATTCAGATCCATGAAATAACTTACGACAGTGTTCCTCTCGCAACTAAGACATGTTTCTTGGTGTGAGAAAACCATAGGGTAAGAGTTAAAAAATAACAGAGGAATTGTTCCTCTCGCTAATAAAATTCGTCTTTGCTACTGGGCAGATTCTGCACGCTCGTTTTCCAGTCCCTCCGACAAAACAGATCTTAGTTACGATAAGGAAGTGATCGTAAGTCCATTTATGAACTGACGTCCAAGTGAGGCATGAATCTGGACACTGATTCACGAACAAAATTACGGCCATTTTCCTTCTATAACTAGCATTTGTCACGGCCTGAAGGACAAAGAAAGTGCAGAATTCTCTCATGTATCTTGCATCTCTTGATACAATAAATTCTAATGCCAAGAGAAAAATTATCATCAGAAAGAACAAGGAAAACAAATTAAAAAGCATTATATTTTCTTTTAATCTTAATGAAAAAACATTAATGACTCACTGTAAGCTCTGAATAGTGAATCTTCCCATGTCTGTTCCTCTTCCTAAAAAAAAAAAAAAAAAAAAAAAAAAAAGTTACGGGAGGAAAATTGTTATCAGAAGGACAGAGCACAGATTCTTCCTGACGAGAGGAATAAAAAACATAAGTTATTAGCGCAGAATCTTCCCCTGTCTCAAGACTGTTCTTCGTGCAATAGCAAATCTAATTCAGGAGAGAAAATAAAATCGTAAGTTTTAAGCACAAAATCTTCTCATTTCTATTGTTTTTATGTTGTAACAAACCTAAGTTATGAGAGGAATTAAAATCGTAATCTATAAGTGCCAGATCTTCCCTTGTATATCCCGCAGTAACAAATCTTAGTTAGGAGATGAAACCGATCGTAAGTTACGCTGGTGCCTCGCGTGACATGGCCGCAGGTTTAAACATCGTGTGGCATGAATCATGTAAAATAATTATGAGAGAAACTCACGGCCAGGAGTTTTAATGAGTCGAGACTTTCCCTTTACCGCTTCTCCCTCAGCCCCTACCGTCCTCCCCTCCCCTCCCCGTCCCTCCACATCCATCCCAGCCTCCTCCCTTCCCTCTCCCGCTCCTCCCCATCCCCGCTGCTCCTGCTAAAGTACTTCTATCCCCCTCCCTCCCACTCCTCCCTCCCTCCACTTATCTATTTCCACCCACAACACCTCTCTTCATCCCCTCTCCTTCCTTCTCTCTATCCCTACCCTCCTTCCCTCTCCTCCCCACCTTCCCCTTCATCCCCCTCCACCCTCATCCCAACTCCCCCTCTCCTTCCCATATCTCTTCCCTTCTACTCTCCATCCTCCTCTCATTTTACCCTCCATCCGTTCTCCTCGCCTCTTCCCTCTCCCTCTTCTCTCAGTCACCTTCCGCCACTATCCCAGTCTCTTCCCTCCTCCTTTCTCCATCCCCCCTCCCTTTCCTTCCGTTCCCATCCATCTTTATACCTCCTCTTCTCTCCATCATCCCCTTCCACAAACTTCATCCCCATCACTCCCTTCTCCCCTCTCATCCCAATATCCGCTCCCCTCTACTCCACATACCCATTCCTCCTCCTCCATCCTCATCCCTTTATTCATCCTTCTTCCTTCCTCCCTCCCCCCCTCCATCCCATCCCAGCCTCCTCCTTTCTTCTTCCACCCCCGCCTCCCTCTAGCCTTCCCTTCATCTCTACGACCTTCCCCCCACCTTCCTTCTTCCTCTCCACCTTACCTCCAAATTTTCCTCCTCTCCTCTACTGTACTTTTTATTATTATTATTATTATTTCCATCTCTCTCTCTCTCTCTCTCTCTCTCTCTCTCTCTCTCTCTCTCTCTCTCTCTCTCTCTCTCCCTTGCTTTAACCTTTCCTTCTCTCTTTCTTTGCCTACACATCTTTCCTCCAGCTTCTGTTCACGTCTCTGTTTCGCTTCTTCCTTCCTTCATTTTACCCTTTAACTCATCCCTCCCTCCTTTCATGGTTTTCTCCCTGTTCTCCTCTTCCTCTCCTTGCCTCTCTCCCTCTCCCACTCTCTCCTCTTCATCACCCTTCCTTAATTCCCTTTTCCTCTCCCTCTCCCTCCTTCACTTCTTCTAGTTCTCCACGTCCCCTTCTACTTTCCCTCCACATCTACCCTCCCTCCTTCTATTCCCCCTCTTCCATTTACCCCTCCCTATCTCCTACCCCTCCCTCCCTCCCTCCCTCCACGTCCCTCTGTACGTGTCCTTCTCACCTTCCCCACCCCATCACAACCCTCACCTTCTTGACATCACCCTCGTCGTCACTTTTGGAGTGGAGGGGGTGAGGGAGATGAGTGAGTATGGAGGGGAAAGGGGAGAGAGGGAGAGTGAGCGAGGTAAAGGATGGAGAGAGAGAGAGAGAGAGAGAGAGAGAGAGAGAGAGAGAGAGATAAGTGAGGGGATTTTGGAGGAAGGTCACGAGAGAAGAGAGAGAGAATGTGGCGGAAAGGTTGAGCGAAGAAGGAGAAGGAGGAGGAAGAGAGAGGTAGGTAAGGTGAGTGAGGGGAGGGTAGATGGGTGAAAGGTGGGGGAGAGCAAAAAGAGATGGGGGAGTTTAAACACAGGGGTAAGCAAGAGGTGATGAGGAGGGGGAAGAGGTGTGGGTGAGTGGAAGGAGAGGGGGAGAAGAAAGGAGAGGAGTGGGTGGGAATGTGACAGGGGGAAGGGGAGAGGAGTCGAGTGAAGGAAGGAAAGGAGGGGGGCAGGGAGGGGAAACAATCAGGAGAGGAGAGTGGGTGAAAGAAGAGGGGAAAGATTTGAGTAGGGGGAGAGGGAGTAAGTAAGTAGGGATGAGAAGATGGGTAAAGGAGATGAATAGTGGAAGAGATGAGTAAGGGAGGAGAGTGAAAGAGAAGGGGGATGTTAGAGGGGGAGGAGTGGGGGAGAGAGAAGAATAGAAGAGAAGAGGAGGTGAGGGAGAGGAGGCAAGGGGAGGGGGACTAAATGAGTAAGGGGGAGGTCAAGAGTGAATGTAAATCCCACGCTAAAGGTTACTCTCTCTCTCTCTCTCTCTCTCTCTCTCTCTCTCTCTCTCTCTCTCTCTCTCTCTCTCCATCAGACTGGGTGACGCCTCCCTGGGGTTCGCCTCAATGTCAGTCCCTTGAAGTGACGTCACCAGGGTTGTTCGTTGAGGCTGTGACGTTATGCAGTTGTGATGATGTGATACTCTGACGTCATAGGGTTGTGTTGTGATGAGGGTGTGTTGCTTTGAGGTTTAATACACAATGCATAAACTTACCTTACCACACTATGCTACTGTCCAACACCCTGCCACCCTTCACTACCCCACCTCATAACAAACCCACATTACAAAACCTCAAGCCACACCTCACCACACAGCCCCACACCACCACCCCACACCACACTATCCCTCACCACACCATCCCACACTACAACACACCACACCACACCACACCACACCACACCACACCACATTGTAATATCACCCCACCCCACCCCACCCCACATCACATTACCTTACCTCACACCACACCACACTTCACCACCTTGCCACTCCACATTACAGCACTCTACCACCCCACACCTCACCACCGCACACTACAACACCACCCTACACTACAACACCACCCACACAACACCTTACCACCCCAGATCACATCACATAACGCCACACCATATCACACCACATTGCAGTACTATCCCATCCCACACCACAACACTACACCATAACACAGCACCACACCACCACCCCACCACACAACTCCACCCCACACAACACCACCCCACACCCCACCCCACACTATACCACATCACTGCAGTACCTCACTACGTTATCTCACTACATCAGTCTCCCACTTACAATGCCTTGGGCGTATGAGAGAAATGCATACCCACTGAGCGAGGCCTCTACCACGTCACATCACAATTATTATTCTCTCTCTCTCTCTCTCTCTCTCTCTCTCTCTTTCTCTCTCTCTCCCTCGTACACGTGCCGGCCTCTACGGAATAGAAGGATTTTCCCACATTTACCCACCTAGATTTAGTTTTCTTTACGTAAAAAGAATGAACTGAAGGCTGACAGACCACAAAAGTTGTCCCTTAAAAAAGTAAATAAAAAAAAATTAGGCCAACATTCTTTTAAAATATTGTCACTGGAAAAAGTTTGAATACCTTCCCCAATTTTCAGTCCCTTAAGTTGGCCAGAGAACGAATCTTATATTTTATACTTGCTTTCGCCAGACGATTTCATTCAGCTCAGAAGAGATTTTTTTGTTTAGCTGGAGAGGTTAGATACATCCATCATTATGCCCATAATACGAGAGGGTTTGTATAAATTGAATAAAATCGTTCGCTGATGGCAAGAATAAACTTAACAAAAAAAAAGCACCGGAGTAGAAGAGTGATTAATAGAGGCTTTGAGAAATCTAGAAGGGCGTGGAACTCAGACCAAATATAACAAAGCTTTGAAAAAATCAGGAGAGGCTTGGCTGTCATAACTAAATATAATGCCATGGGATCTGTGAAGATTGATACAGGCGGGGAGGTGGTTCTTGAGGGCCAGGCGGAGTTGTCAGACGAGTGGTGGACCCTCTTTCAATCCGTCTCGCTCTGTTGACCCAAGACCCCCTCACTCGGCCCCACCACACAATTTACCTTTTTTTTTTTATCATTGTTTATCATTATGCCCTTTCCTTTTTCCTTCATGTCTCCTACCATCACTCTATGTTTCCCTTCCCTGTACCTCTGCTTCCTTTCATTTGCCCCTCCTTCCTCTCTCTGTCTTTCTCTGTTTCGTCTGTCTTTCTTTGCTGACACAGTTTCACTCTCACTCGGCCCCTTGACACTCCAAAACAAACCATTTTTTTTTTTTTTCATATATGCCTCTCTCCTTGTTTTACTTCGCTTCTTCTACCTTTCCTTCAAGTTCTATGCTCTCCTTCCATTCCTTTACGTCTTCCACTCTCTCTTCATGAATCTCGCAGTCTCTTCTCTTCTTTTCTCCCACTTTATCCACCGCAGCCCGTCATCCAAACGCACTTTGATCCCCGTGCTGTGCTGTTGCCGGGATATCCACCCTGGAGGCTGTTGCTTCTGGGTGTTCCTGCCACAATGCATCACTTATCTGCCTCTACCTACACCCTCAAGCTTCCCTCCCAGGCTCAGTCAACAGCCTGCAGCGTCTCCCTCAGGCTGCACATTCTCTCTCTCTCTCTCTCTCTCTCTCTCTCTCTCTCTCTCTCTCTCTCTCTCTCTCTCTCTCTCTCTCTCTCTCTCGAATTAATCGAATCGAAACTAAAACACACACACACACACACACACACACACACAGGATTATCTGCTACGGGCCCACAACACTTCTTATTAACCTTTTTACGCAGCCCACAATGATGGTGCTTATTATTTCGTCCCCTAAATGGTAAGTGATTCTCTCTCTCTCTCTCTCTCTCTCTCTCTCTCTCTCTCTCTCTCTCTCTCTCTCTCTCTCTCTCTCTCTCTCTCTCTCCCTGCATATATATATATATTATATATGTCTATCTGTCTACGTGAAGGGGTAGCTCGGAGTCTGCGTTCTTGCCCTGTTCCACCTCATGCCAGTCATTAACGGTAATGGGGTTATGACTACATCACAGATTAGTAGCTCTGGCATCAGGTGGTGGTAGTAGTTGCTATATCCTCAGCTTGTATTAACACGTCAGCAGTAACGATAGAGATGCGTCACGTCTGAAACTAGGTAATATCGAAAGTTCCAGAAGGTGAGGGTAGAAATTGTTAATTGGTGACAGAAGAGAGCTTGGTGACGCCAGAACCACGTGTGTCAGAAGTTTGTGGCGTCATTGATCTTAGTGACTAGGATTATACTGACTTAACAGAACAAGGACTGCGTGAGATTGAGAGAGATTGGTAATGTCAGAGAGCCAGGTGACGTCAGAGAGCTGGCACCTCAAGACTGATAGAGGTTGTTGCTGATAGAGCTTAAGGGTGATGATGTCAAACTGTGACGTCAAAATGTCAAGTGTCGTAAGAAAGCTTATGATACCAGAGAAGGTGGTGACGTCGGAGCTCATGACGTGAGGTAGTTGAGTGACGTGAGAGAGTTTAATAGCGAGAGAGCTTGGTGATTTCAGATATTTTTACGAACGTCTGAAAATTCAGTGACATCAAAGAGCTGGTGACGTCAGGGACTCGTGATGTTATAGGGCTTTATGACGTCAGAGATCTTGTAACGTGATCGAATTGTGACGTCATTGATTTCGTGACGTGATAGAACTCAGTGACGTGGTAGATTTCGTGACGTGCTACAGGTTCTAGTGACGTCAGTGTGAGGGTGTGGGTGAGAGTGAGTGAGGCTGGTAATCCGTGACTTCAGCGGCCGCAG
The DNA here is from genome assembly GCF_032717465.1 of Coenobita brevimanus. Lineage (NCBI taxonomy): Eukaryota > Metazoa > Arthropoda > Malacostraca > Decapoda > Coenobitidae > Coenobita > Coenobita brevimanus. Next base: position 37,327,120 of record NC_137008.1, on the reverse strand, counting down.
GAATGTCGATGTCGCCGCTGACTCACCGCTACGCACACGCCGTTTATGCAACCACTCGTGTGCGTTTTTAGAACTTGTGTGCGTTTTTAGAACTTGTGTGCGTTTTTGGTCCGCTGTGTGATATTAACGTTCCATGTGCATTACTAGGCCTCTGTGTGCGTTTTTAGTCTTCCATGTGCGTTTTTTGACCCTCCTTAGGCCTATTTAGCCTATCGTGTGTTCTTTGCTCTTGATGTGTGCGTCTTTGGTCCTGTGTGAGTATTTTTTTTATTCCGTATGTGCGATTTTTGTCTCATTCGTGTATGTTTTTCTTCCGGTTACTGTGTTATAGCTCTCCATGTGCGTTTTTTGCTTTTTGGGTGTTTTTCAGCTATCCGTGTGAGTTTTTAGCGCGTCCTCGTGTGCGTTTTAATCTTGTGTGGCTTTGGCTTTCCGTGTGCGTTTTCGTATTATCGTGTGCGTTTTGGGGGGTCCTCCGTATGTACTTTAGTTGTACCGTGTGTGTTTTTCGCGCTGTATGAGCATCAGAACCGTGTGAGTTTTTGATGTTCCATGTGCGTTTTAAGATGTCCATGTGCGTTTTTGGTCCTCTGTGTGTATTTTGCTCCAGCCGTGTATGTTTTTACCCAGTGTGGGTTTTTGGGTCTGTGTGTGCGTTTTTAACTCTGTAAGTATTTTCAACACATCAAGTTTGATTTTAGCCGCCTTTGTGTGATTCTAGTTGTACATGTACGCTTTTGTCTCCCGTGTGCGTTTTTAGAATGTCTTGTATATTCGTGAGCGTTTCTTGCCCTCCATGATTTTTTTTGTCCTATGTACGTGTTCAGCCTTCCATGTGTAGTTTTTACCCTCAGTGTGCGTTTTTAGCCGTCCATGTAGGTGTTTGGCCCAGTGAGCGTTTTTAGCCCTTCCGTGTGCGTTTTTATTGTTGGAATGTGTACACAGATGTCCTTGTGCCGTACGTGGGGCCTTTGTGCTATGTGTGCGTTTTTGTGTATGTTATTTGCGCGTTCGGCTTCATACTGGAACTTTCGTGTGTGTGTGTATGTGTGTGTGTGTGTGTGTGTTTTAAGAAGGTATAATTATGGACACGGTTGGCTTGCAAGGCTATTTGCGTGTATGCGTGTGTATGTATCTGTATATGTGTGCGTGTGTGTGTGTGTGTGTATGTGTGTGTGTGTTTGTGTGTATGTGTGTGTGTGTGTGTGTGTGCGTGTGTGTGTGTGTGTGTGTGTGTGTGTGTGTGTGTGTGTGTGTGTGTGTGTGTGTGTGTGTGTGTAGCTAGAGTGTACGTATATTTTTTGTGTACTTATGTGTTTGTATGCAGATCAGAGAATTGCTGTTTGTAGTTTCGTGTTTTGCCACGATGCGTATGCTGAAAGAGAGAGAGAGAGAGAG
>NC_137008.1:37225722-37320722 GCF_032717465.1 Coenobita brevimanus | reverse complement strand
CCCTTCCACTAACCCATTACCCCCACCCCCTATATATTGCTTATCTTTGTCACATACACCACTGCTTCCCATGAATTTCTCTCTCTCTCTCTCTCTCTCTCATCATCCCCCCACCTGTCTCACTCTACTTCCTTTGTCTTTTTCCTTCCCCTTCTCTCTGCCTTCTCTCTCCCCTCCCCTACCTCCTCTTGGTCACCTTACCCCATCCCTACCCATCTTCTCCCTTCCTCCTGTTGTCTTCCCTCTCGTTCCCCCTACCTCCTCTCTCTACAACTGTACCTCTCTCTCTCTCTCCCTCTCTCACTCTCTCTCTCTCTCTCTCTCTCTCTCTCTCTCTCTCTCTCTCTCTCTCTCTCTCTCTCTCTCTCTCCCGTGTGTCTCTCTTCCTGTTTACCTCCCTTATTACCTGTGCCTCACCTTAATTGCCCTAGCCCCTGCCCAGCTCACCTGCCCTCGCTCCAGGTGTTCACTCATTAATAAGACCCTTCGCCGAGTAAACGTGGAGGCGAGGGGTGAATAAATGACAATACCGGGCGATATGGAGGGATAGAATGAGGGGATGGGAGGGAGTGAGTGAGGGGAAGGAAAAGAGTGACTGAGAGGAAGAAAAGGAAGACAGAAAGAGGGATGTAGATAAGCAGAGAAGCGGAAGTAGTGAGCAATACTGAGGAAGGCAGGTGAGGGGAAAAGAAGGAAGCGACTGAGAGAGGAAGGGAAAGGCAACAGGGAAAAGTTAGGATACTGGCGAATAGAGGGAAGGATGGAACAAGTGAGAAGGGACTGGGTGGATAGGGAAAAAGGAAAGAGTGAACAAGGGGAAAGGAGTAAGTAACTAAGAAGGGAAGGGAAGGAACGACTGAGAAAAGAAGCAACTGTATGGTATGGGAATTGAGAGCAAAGGAGCGACAGACCAGGGGGGAGGGGGAAACAGGAAAGGCAACTGAGCGGAAACTGATGGTGACGAGAGGCAACTTTGGTAAAAAAAACAAAAAACAAAAAGCAAGAAAGTAAATTTAAAAAAAAAGAATGGAGTTTTGAATGCCCATGGATTCTCACTTTCCTGCCATGATTTTAGTTTTCCCTGTCCTGAGAAGGTACGTGACGCCATCTTTTGCGCGTGGGACTGAACGATAAATAAATACCACAGATAAGAACAATAGTCGGTTAAACGAGACCTGACAGCGGGACTTCTAAGGGGCGAGCTTTCTCCAGTTTTCCAGTAGAGTACAAAAACATATATCATGAGGATTACGTAAGCTTCTCCTCCTCTTCCTTCTCCCCCCCCCCTCTCTCTCTCTCTCTCTCTCTCTCCACACACACAACAGAATACTACCCCTCGCTCGAAAAAGACCAATTGCCTCATACCCTGGTCATATGAACATCCCAGAAAACTTGCTATGAAACCGAGGACGAAATGAACATCGCCTCAAAATCTGTGGAATATCCTATGAGACCTGCGCACCTATTCGTCCAGCGATGACCCTGCTGAAGTCTTTCTTTATCCCTGGGTACGACCTGCCACCCCTGTCATTCAAATCATTGTGACCAAGTATATGGAAGCAAATGGACCTTAACTCTCGTTATTGTTTCTGTGTTTGTCTGAGAAAGGGATGAGTTTTTCAAAAGCTTCGGGCTCTGGCTTCCCTTTTTCAGCATACATAAGAGACTGAGGGATTGAAAAAGAAGCAATGAAAAGAAATATGTATATATATATATATATATATATATATATATATATATATATATATATATATATATATATATATATATATATATATATATATATATATATATATATATATATATATATATATATATATATATATATATATATATATATATATATATATATATATATATATATATATATATATATATATATATATATATATACTGTATATATACTGTATAGATAGATAGATAGATAGATAGATATACTGTATATCTATCTATCTATCTATCTATCTATCTATCTATCTCTCTCTCTCTCTCTATATATATATATATACCGTTTATCCTTGTAGTTCGTTCCTTCTTATTCATTATTCAGAGGAAGAAATGGAGGAACTAGGGAATTAAATAAAAAAAGTTACTGTTTTTGATAAGTAAAAAAAGTATAGGACAGAGATAGAAATTAATGAGAAAAAGAAAGTGGGAATCTGACGGCGTAATGCAGACACGAAGGTGCCGCCTGAGGGTGTTGAGACAGAGCGACGTGTGAGAGCAAGATAAGGGAAATTAACATGCATGAGCTGGTGAGTGGCTGTGGTTGAGAGAGAGAGAGAGAGAGAGAGAGAGAGAGAGAGAGAGAGAGAGAGGGAGGGAGAGAGAGAGAGAACACGAGGTTAAAATAATGTCTGAATTAAGAAAGTTGAGAAGGGGGGGGGTAGACATAAATGAGTGCAAGAAGAAAGAAATCAGATCAAGAAAAGAACGCTCTGAGAGAGAGAGAGAGAGAGAGAGAGAGAGAGAGAGAGAGACGTGTAATAAGGGTCCTGGCTGCGATAAGGATGATTACTGGGTGAAATGGACTTGATGTGCTCGCAGTCCTCTTGCCTGAACTCTTACCACTCACCTTGGGTAATGTACAAAAAAAAAAAAAAAAAAAAAAATCCTCCTCCTCCTCCTCTTCCTCATCATCATCATCATCATCATCATCATCATCATCATCATCATCATCATCATCATCATCATCACCGTCGCCGTTGTCTTCGTCGTCGTAACCTCATTTTCCTGTAATAAAAAGAACGGGCAATTATACGAAAAATGTAAATAAAAAAAAAATCTGTGATAAACCAATAAAAGCAGTAATGGATTAAACTAATATTACTTCCAAATATGAAATGATTTGCTGTTTATTTTACTGTTTATAAATGACCCTCTGCTGGTGTGTTTTCTAGCCTGACCACTCAACCCTACCCCAAGCTAACTCATTTACCCAAAGCATTTTTAACCTAAGCTAACCAAACTTACCCTAACCTAACTTAACCTACCCTACCCTAACCTAACCTAACCTAACCTAACCTATCCTAACCTAACCTAACCTAACTTCACCAACTACCGAATCTAACCTGGGAATTTGTTACTCATTTGCATATCAGAATAAGGTCAGTTATGGAGTAAGCACATTTATTTATACAAACTCTATTTATTTTTTGTCATAAATCAGATCTTGAACCGTACACTGTCTTGGAAGTGTCTAAGGGGAAACAGTCATCACTTCTAGATCGATGGACAGACAGAGAGATAGACAGATAGATAGTTAGGTATGTGGGCAGATAGATAAATAGATAGAGATAGACCGGTAGATAGGTATATGGCAGGACGAATGGACAGATATATAGGTGGATATTACTGAATGTGCAGACAGATACATAAATGGATGGCGATAGATAGATTGATAGGTAGGGGGATGGACAGATAAATAGATACACAGGTAGATGGACTAATAGATATCGTCACCCATGGGATTATTGAAACTGAACCTGAGATATTTCTTCATAGGTTTCCTGTTACCAGGCATGTATTTAAATTAACGAGCCACATTCTACAAACTATTATATATTAGATACTGAAACAGTATATTCGGAACAGTACTTCAGGTTGCTTGCTATTGTGTTTCAGAATATACAGCCAGACAGAGTCGCCATATATATTTTTTGAAGCCTTTCCTTTTATTGTGTCATTCTGCTCTTGACCTTCCCGTCCTTATTTTGTTGATCTGGTGTCTGGCTCGTGTGATGGGTTAGGGTGTTGTTTGTTTTCCCTCCATCGTGCTTTCTCTTCCCTTGCATTCTGGACCCTGCTTCACTCCTTTGGTATGAAAAAGACGTCAGGATGATAATGATGATGGACACTCTCATTTTATCGTGTCATTTCGCCCTTGGTCTTCTTCTTCTTCCCCGAACACCGATGTCGGGCTTGGGTGGGGTGGCGCCGTCAATAGCAGCGCAGGGGACCAGTTTGTTATCAGATTATTCCGGGTCATTCTTCTCGCTCCTACAAGTTCTCACCTGGTCGCGGTCACACCTCGTCCTTCTGCCAGGCACGCGGTCATGCAGGCTCTCTCCCTCACCTTGTCTCTCTCGGGCACACGGTCATACAGGCTGTCTCTCACACATCGTTTATCTTGCACACCTTTCGCTACGGCACGCGGTCATCCAGCCTCTGACCTATTTTTTCGTCCGCTATATCGGCTTCTCAGCATTTCTTCCCTACCTGTTTACTTATGCAAACTACGTCGATATGCAAGACACAGACACACAACATGCAAAATACAATTAAGATGTACTCCTAATATGCAAAACAGATCTCAAAGGAAGATATACCAATAAGCATCCTAACCCCACGAGAATGCAGAACTCTCTCTCTCTCTCTCTCTCTCTCTCTCTCTCTCTCTCCCTCCCCTGTTGTCAAATTTCGCATAAATCTGCGGTGAATAGTTCCTTTACAATGTCTCAGAACTATTAGAACCAAATTCCATCCATCCATCATCTAGTCCTGTGTTGCCCCATGAGCAGCGTAGGAGCCCGGTGTCATTGCTGGAAGTTACTGTTCTCTTCCCTATTAAGCCTAGATTAACCTAACCTAACCAAACCTAACCTAACCTTAACCTAACCTTATCCTAGATCAACCTAACCTAAATAAACCTAAATTAAACTAATTTTAATTCACGAAATGACTAATTTCACAATCTGCCTGTAACATACATATATATCTTTTTTTATATATATCCATATATCGACCTATAGTTACCTACAGGTCGATAAGACATCCAGCTATCTTCCTGACACATGTACTTCATACGGTGTTGTTGATAAATGGCAAAAAATTTGAAATAACATGCAGATACTTTCAAAGTAGAAGCTAAACGGCCACTCGGCGCATGTGCGCTGAGCGGAAAGGTAACTTTCAGCATAAGTCACTCCGTGCATACGACATCGAGGCTAGGCAAGTTGGTCCTGACATTTAAGATGAGAGTGACCAGCCTCACTCATCCCTGAGTGGCATTATGTGACTAATAAACCCCAATCATCCCTTGGATATAAACCTACACTGGCTCAATCCAATTGCAGCGCCTTAATTACCCATTACCAGGCGCCGTAATTTGGTTATATGGTTACCACCCAGCATAGGCAATGGTTTCCTGGTGTACAGGAAACCATTTGGCTTGTCACTCAGTGTAGAGTCACCCACAGGCAGAAGGAAGAGGAAGGAATGAAGAAAAGAAAGACAGAAGAGGGAATGTAAAGCCCCACGTAGGCAGAAGAAAGAGGAAAGAGTGAAGAGAAGAAAGACAGAAGAGGAAGGATGGAAGAGAGGAAAGGGCAGACACCCAAAGCAGCACTACATCGACTGAGTGGATGGGGGGCGCCCTCACCTACCACTTAGAACCAAATGATACCTTGCTAAATTACTCACGACTGTTGATGCGGGCTGGGAGGGTTGTTATCTCACTTCACTAGCTCTGACGGCAAGGTTCCTGCCTCCTCACTGGGACCACTCGACGCTGACACATCTCGCAAAACATCTCTCTCGTCCTGTGATTTTACTTCTTTCCAGTTTCTTTTACTCACCTATAAGTGCTTTTCTTTGTCTCCTACCATCCCTCCACTCACCGACACTATAACATCTTAGTGTACGTGTTATTATTTATTCCTGGCTTCTCCAGTAACCATGTAAGTGCGTCCCTCTGTCTCCTTGACCTCTCGTTCTCTTGTGATATTACTTGTTCCAGATTTTTTTTTTCTTTATCTAACTCCCTCTCCCCCCACAAAAAGTTTCTCGCTCTTGTTAAGAGTCTTCCTTATTATTTTCTTTTGTCTGTTTAGTCTTTCCCATCCCTCATACATACTGTATAGAGAGAGAAAGAGAGAGAGAGAGAGAGAGAGAGAGTACTGGTACTTCTGTTATTACTAATAACATTACTACCGGTACTTCTGCTACTACTACTACTATACTACTACTACTACTACTATCATTACTACCAGTACTTCTACTACTGCTACTACTACTACTACTACTACTACTACTACTACTACTACTCCTACGACTAATAATAATAATAGTAATACTCTCAATCATCCTATGATTTTTTCCGCGTTTTCCATATGTGCGTCCATTTGCCTCCCACGTCTCCACACCTTCCTTATGCATGTCCTTTATTCTCTTGATGTCCCTTTCCCGTCATCCGGCCGCCCTTATAATTCCTTTACTAAATGCAATGGTCCATCATGACTAGCCATCAACCTCTTCCATGTATAACAAACTTGGTAACCCCTTTAGGTGGATTATCTTGATAATGAATAAAGGCTTCTGGTGGAAAGTAATACAAACTTATTCATTTTTTGGCCACAGTGATAACGGACTTTTTTTTTTCCAGTGGATTTCTCCGAGATGAATAAAATAATTTGACGCCAGTCGGAAGAAAACACAAAATTCTTATATTGCTCAGAAGGAATTTAAAAAAAGCATTCCACGTAACTTATGTAGTTTCCTTGTTAATGAATTTCGTATCAGATCGTCTACGTCCCGTCTGGGTTTGGCTGGACGGAGAGTGTGTACTGGAATTTATGTATTTATTTATTTATTTTATCTTGGGCCGTTCATACGTCAAACATGTGCTATTTCTCTCAGCCTTAAGTCGCATTCCTCTGATAACTCCTGCCCTTATGTTTCTTAGTCCTTATTATTTCACTGAATGGTTTATATGTACAGTCTCGGTAGTGAAATGTGTATCCAGGCATATTGAAATGAACGGAACTTGACGTAGGCTTTCGTACTGCTGGGCCATCTTGAAAGGGGGTCATTTATACAGGCTTACTGCGTTTGGTTCATTATTTACACACACACACACACACACACACACACACACACACACACACACACACACACACACTATGAGGAAACCTTATACAAAACGAAGCTGGCATTTAAGGAAGCTGTGCCGGAGGCCTCCTAAGCCCACGAGAATACAAACCCTCCCCAAAATTCTGTGGTGTAGGTTAGTTAAGTGCATCACACAATCTAAGACGAGCCAAATCACCCTGGCTCTCTCTCTCTCTCTCTCTCTCTCTCTCTCTCTCTCTCCCCTTCTTATTTTTCTTTATTCTCATCTTTTTCGTCTTCATCTATTTTATCTTTCTCATCTACATTGTTATCATCTTTATCTTCAGTGGCAACATCATCTTCATCACATCATTTTCTTCTTCTTCAACATCTTCTTCGGCTTCTTCTCATTTTCCTCATCCTCATCCTTCTTCTTCTTCTTCTTCTTTTTCTTCTCGTCCTCCATCTCGTCCTGGCTGTGGTGAACCCAGACTGATTTCAGTCACCTCTGGCGTCGTCTTCACACAAGCTTACCATTAATTTACGCGGCAGCTTATCACATTATTGCCACATCACCATAATGGACTGACTCCCCCTCCATCACTCACTCACTCACTCAGTGGACCCTCGACTGATCTGGCACCTCATTGAATATTCGGTCAGTCAGGCAGTCCGTCAGTAAGTGGCTGATCGACTGAAGTGGTTCCCCCTCGGTCACTCAGTCAGCCAGTGGCCACTCGAATGAACTGGCATTTCTCCATCACCCAGTCAGTCAGCCAGTCAGTGGTCACCCGACGATAACAGCTCCCCATCTCCCAGCCAGTCAGTCAGTGTTTCGACTCTACTGGCTTGACTGAACTGACTTCCCCTTAATCAGTCAGTTTATCAATCAGTTAGTCAGTCAGCGGCCAATCGACTAAAAATGTGGTGGGCAGAGACAGTGTACAATTTTGGATGTTTTTTTTTTTTCCTTAGACGTCCTTATCTTATCTCACACACTCACAGGGAGCAGTTTGCAGTACACTTCATTATCACTATCACTGACAGTAGTTTTATCGTCGATTTATTAATATTATCTCTGTTGTCATTGTCTTCATCATTAATATCATCTCTTTTGTTAACTCCTCATCATCATCATCATCATTTTCATCATCATTGTCATTGTTTTCGACATCTTCATTTTTATAAGTATCTTCAGAATCATCATTATCAGCATCAGCATCTTGGTCCTCATCATCACCATCACCTTAATTATTATCATCATCCCAGATTCCACTTCCAACCGTTACCTGTCTGGTCGCTTTTAACACACACACACACACACACACACACACACAAATATTGAGAGAGAGAGAGAGAGAGAGAGAGAGAGAGAGAGAGAGAGAGAGAGAGACTCGCTCCTTTTCTGTCCAAGTTTCTGATGCAAGCGGTAACAGGCATCCTCACTCCTCTGTATACACTCGCGGTCACTAATCCTTTTATACGTGTGGGGTTGTGAACTAATTAAGCGAGATAACAACCCTTCCGAATCGCCACAGCATCATTACTAGTTAGTTTAGCGCGATCTCATTAGGTTCTGACGCAGTTTAGGGGCAGTGTGTAAGGTACTGTTAAAGGCTCTTACAGTGTTGATGCAGTGTGTAAAGAGCTATCGAATTCTCTGACAGTTCCGAGGCAGTGTGTAAATAACTAATATCCGAAGCTGTTTATAAATGGTCATCTCCGCAGCAGGGTCCCGCAGTCTTTTTATCATCTTGTCTTCGACCTCCAGTCTTTTAAACGCCCTATGTCCAGGTATCTCGAAAGGGAAGGATATTCATTCTTACTTTCCTTTAGTGTTTCTTTTTTTTCTCTGCTACTTCCAAATATACTTAGCTTAGGACATGCCTTTCGTTGTGGGGAGAATAATATAGAGTGCTGCTAGCCCCTTCAGTTCAAGAATTATTTAACTATAAAATCGTCTAGTGGTAGCATGAATAAAGGAGTTGAATTATCTTTGGGAGGTACGAAATCTTCAGTTATTGACCCAATCAGGAATGATGACACATTAATATTTTACTGTGAACATCGCTGGACAATTCAGTTCTGCGTTAGGAAATCCCTGCGTCTTAAATACTTAATTCTTTTAGTACGAGAGCTCATTTATATGCTGAAAAATACTGTCCTGCGGTACCATGAATAAGCGGCAGTTTTTCGTATTGAAGGTGTTGCTATATATATACTGCTTGTGAACATTATCTAAGGAGGATGGAGCTGTGAGTATTAATCTTTTTTATTTTCCCTCCCTTCATTAATCTTTCAGAGGGCTGGGGTTTCTCTCAACAGATTAAAACTGTCTAACGGTAACCAGAATAAATTACTTAAGTAGGTACCTGACCTCTAAAGGGTTCAAGGAGAAAGTGACAGTTGGAGAGATAAAGGGATGACAAAGGGAAAATAAAAGAAAGTTCCCGATATTCGCCCAGTCTGTATCCTCACAAGAGAGTCTGGGTGTATGTGTGGAGGGGGGAGGGGGAGGAAGGCTGTGAGCGCGCGTGGCCGGCTGTGCTCGTGATCCCTGTATCTCACTCTTATCTTAACTCTTCCTGTAAATCTCGCTTCACGTCATGTAAATAATGTGGTCAAGCAAGTCCCCTGCCTGAGTTATCCGGGCTGAGACGTCGTGAGGAGAAGGGAGGAGGTAGGGAGGGGAGTGGAAAGGAGGGGGCAATGGAGGGGAAGAGAGGAAAAGGATGGGGGGAGGGAAGAGATAGGGTGAGGAATGGGATAGGGAAGGGAAGGGAGTGGATTAAGGGAGGAGAGAGACAAAATAGAAGTGTAGAACACATGAGAAGAAGAGGGGAAGGAGAAAGAGAAGGGAACGGGAAGATGTAGGGGAAGGGTAAGAGGGGTAGGAGAGGGAGGGAGAGACAGAAGGGAGGGGAAAGCATGAGGAAGAAGAGAAAGGGGAAGGGGGAAAAGGAATGGATGCGTGAAAACGAGGAAGGGGGATAGAAAGAGCATGTGAACAGAGCGGGGAAGGGAGGGGGAGAAGAAAAGAGAAGCGTAAAGGAGGGGAAGAGGGACAGAGAAGAACAGGGTTGGGGGATATGGATAAACACTGGCAGAGGGAGGGGAAAGATGAGAGAGAGAGAGAGAGAGAGAGAGAGAGAGAGAGAGAGAGGAGGGGGTAGGATGCGTGAAAAAGGAAAGGTAGGAGAGCTTGAGAAAAGGGACTACTGTGAAGAGATGTGGGAAGGGACGAAGGGAGTGATAGGGGAAGGAAGAGGAGGGGAGGGAGTAAGGGTAGAATGCGTGAGAATGAGAAAGAGGAGTGGAGGGAATGAGTGTGCGGGAAAAGATGGGCAGGAGCGAGGAGAGACAAGAGATGTTTGACGACGAAAAGAGAGCAGATAAGAGCAAAAGAGAAAAGGAATGTAATTGGAAATGTGCGGTAAGAAACCTGCTGCGCATTGGGAACAGACTGTCTAGCTCGCCTACACTCAGAGTCAGATAAAGAAATACCTGCAATAAGAAAAGCTAAGAACAAGGGAGAAGAAGTACTAGGGACGTGGAAAGTAGACTGGGACGAGGAGAGCAGGAACTGACATGTGGGATAGGTACATTAAAAAGTATCTACAAGGACAAACACAAAATTGTTCTAAACAGTGTCGGTAACATATGGTGCTCCCCTGTGTGGCCAGCTTAAGTATCTGAGTAAACAATGAGGGCGACGCTATGCTTCTACATTAAGGATCAAGTTGCTTTCATTATTCAGTCATTAATCCTATCCACACGGTGATGTTATATATATGATTTCACAACTGGCTCCGGCCGATTTTATTCAACTTTAGAGACAGATTTCAAGATGAAGTATTTAGCTATACCCTTTAATAACCCATTGCCTGAGAGGGACGAAGGCTCCCGTAAGCTAACAAAACAGTCTGATAAGAATTAGAAAGAAATGAAAAGGAGATAAAGGATTGAGAAGTGTAACAGGATGTAAGAAAATGTAATTGGGAAAAAAGTGAGTGGACAAAAACAAAGGTGAGGGGTGGACGTGCTGTGGGGATGGTGGGTTACGGAGGCAGTGTGGTCGTGGTGAAGATGTCTCCGCGGTGAGGGACGACACGCCGATGAAGCACCACAGGCAGGCAGGCACCGCACGCCCACCCACGCAACGGACGCAGTGCAAAAAAGTATAAGAGTGTAGCGGTGGGGTGTAACTCAGCCGATAAAAGCAATCCAAGTCTCGGGTGCTCGCCGCTTTTAACCGCTTCATTACGTGATGCTTCTCCTGAGCTGAAAAATATCGTCAGAAAAGCAGCACTAAAAAATAAAAGAAAGCTTCATAGTAGTAAATGGCTTAATGGAGACTTTTTCTGGCTGGTTCACTATGTTAAGTTCCCCTAAGCTAAATTAAATCTCCTGATCATACCAAAAAGTAATATGAAAAATGTCTTCATTCGCTTTTAGAGTTAAGAAAGCATGTCTCCCTTACCTGATTTACCTGAGGGTAGGAGAGACTCTCTGGTACCTCACTGGTACCTCTTCGCCTCCCAATCTCTGTGTACCCTTTTTCCTGGGTTCGAAGCAACCTTGGCAGACGTTTATAGTGGTTGCTGGCAATATAACCTTGCATATGGTTACCTGCGTTGGCACCCTGTCTGTTCATGCTAACGGCCAATGCAGAATCTAACACAAACATGGTCCATGCAGCAGTTCGGCTGTCACAGGCACCGCTCTCATTACATACATACCATATCACTTAATACTTGACCAGCAAGGGAACGGGTTAATTCTATCTGTCAGTTCCTCAGTAGTGAGGTCCGATTTTGCAACAGACCTCATACATATAGTGTAGAATCAGGTACAGAGGTAAGAAACAAGATCAGGTGCGCTACGCTCAGGTTTTTCTTTTTCCCTAGATACTCGGAAGCATGTTAGGTAAAGATATAACCTGTAACAAGTCTAGACTATCACCTGTAGCTACCATGGATATCACTATTAACATGCCTCAATATCACATGTAACTACCCACCATATCACCAGTACAGTAATTATCCTGGATATTTGCTCACACTTTCCTTCTTTTTTTCAATTCAATTGTAGCACTTGGGTAAATGCATATAAATAAAAATGATCAGCATTACTTACATCTTCGTGCAAGACACCAGAGCTCCGTGTGTAGATTGAGGGTTATATTTATGCTTACCAACTGTGCGAGGGTCATTCGTGCAGACAGTCTGCCTTTATAATATGGATGTTGTGTAGCACTAGTGTAAGTATATGTTTCCGATAGGATTAGTCACGAACGTGTACCAGCAGAATATTATCCTATCTTTTATTACTCTATAGACCTGTTTTCATTCATTGGTCAATCATTCAGTCAATCATCCAGCCAATCTGCCCATTCTTATGATCGGCTCACCTTGTGCGCTCCCCCTCCCCCTCCACACACAGAGTTTATCTGCCCTATTGTCAGTCAATATGTCAACCAGCCAACCAATCATTCCCTTCTTGCCACAGGTGTTGATGAGCGGGTGATCGTGTGCCTTGCAACCCTGGGCCACAACCACACATTCCTACCTCAGGAGCGCCGCCCCCTAGTGTGAGTGAGCGTGGCCGACTCCCTCTTGATGATTACCATGGACATCCCGGCGCCGCCCACCTCACACCAAGTGGTTCACCCCCAGACCATCATGCAGCAACCAAGCCCAGATGAGGCCAAGAAGAAACGTGAGTAGTGTTTTGGTCTCTGTTGTTTACATTCTTGTGATTTATTAATGCTTTGTGGGAGTATTTCGATGTGATATTTGGAATTCTGTGAGACTATTTTTTATCCGAAAGGAATTATGAATTTATATTTGGATATCTGGGAAAGTGGAAAGTTACTGCTTTCCGATGGGACATATACTTGGAGTTCTGAGTGGAGATTTCTGTCTGATGATAATTTTGTTTGGAGCTTTGAGTTGATATTACCTTCAGGTTGAAAAATATATTTGAAATTGTGAAAGGGTGTTTCTGTGTACTGAGTAATATGTTTGATGTCCTTAGGAGAGATAAATGATATATTTGGAGTTCTGGGAGGGTATTTATGTCCCATGTGTAATATATTTGCAATTCTGAGAGGGTAATTCTGTTCGGCGAGAAATACAGAGCATATAGAGTTCCGGGAAGGTATTACTGTTCGATGAGCTTTATGTGTGGAGTAGTTTGATTTATGTTCTGTAAGAAATAATTTTGTACTCCGATGCGTATCTTAAAGTTCCCTGAGAGTATCTTTGTTAAATGTTATTTGTTGCTCCTTGGAACTATTTCTGCTCGAGTAATATTATATGTGAACAATTTGTTGCATGTTTAATTTGTTCTTTAAGACTATTATTCGCCTCTTATCTGGAATATTTCCTTTAAAACTTGATGGGAGAGTATTCCTGTCTGATGAGTGTTATATTTGGCCTGTGCTTTGCAGGAGATATCTTTGTCCAATGAGTAAGATAATAATGTGAATACCATTAATATTTCTGCTCTACCGTCTGTGTCACGGCATCTGTCTAATGATTATCATATCTGAATCTTTGTTAGGAGGCTGTTGTAGTTTAAATTGTACCTGGTTTTGGAATATCATTGACCACGATCTCGCTATTTATCGCAATGAAATGAATCAGTAATTATGTCAGCAATTGGGAAGCACAGCACGTGAGTGAAAGGCCTCAGAGTTGCCTTCTTGGGTGATCTCGGCCTCACATGAATAATATAATAAATTTCATGAAGTAAGAAACCCCATTCTGTGCCATTCCTGCCTTTTAGAGTTCGAGTGAAGAATCTGTGGCGGAAAAATTATGAGGCACCCACACCAGCTGAGTTAAGAGGCCGTTAACAAGGTACCCGTGGGTTTAAACTCTTGCTGTTGCCTGATGCCGCATCCTGCGAGGGGAGACCGCTACAAAAAGACCCCCAGATGTTCAACAATTTCTGTTATCTTGTCCCTGCATGGGGACGGTCGCTGAATAGGCAGTTTTAAAATCTCTGCGGACAAAATGAAAGTAGTAGTAGTAGTAGTAGTAGTAGTAAATAATAATAATAATAATAATAATAATAATAATTTCATTAGTACTCCGGGTTGTGAGTGATCTAATCTATTTCCGTGGTTTACGGAAGCTCCCCAGCACCATTTCCTCACTTGTTTATTTTGCACACAATAACTTAGCATCACCTTTTGTGTCATTGATATCCGGTTAACATCGACATGGTTTGAATAAAAATCAGCTGAATATTAACATGGCATATGCAAAACTAAGCTGGTAATCAAGAGGTGATGGGGAGCCTCCTAAACCCAGAATAATATGGCTCCTGGCATACCTTATCTCAGTACCTGTCTTGAGCAAACCATCCCGGCGAGGTAAGAGAGATAAATACACACAGAGAAACCTTAACCTTTTCGCCTCGGTGATGCCTTCTTTATCTAATTCTGTGTATTGCAGACGATCTTATTCGGTTACAACAAGAGGAAAAGGAGTTAATGGAGTTTGTTTCTAACCCCCTTCACAACCAGAAGTCTCACCTAAACTGATTAAAATCGCTTGTTGGTAGCAAGAACACAGTACAAAAGCAGTCACTGTCGTGAAGAGGTGAATTATTTCAGTCACATGTCGGCTGCTACTTTCTTCAAGTATTCAAGTAAACTATTTTAAATCTTTCGCAGCTACAGACGCACTAGGGTGCTTTTATCCAGCTAATACGAGACGATTTTCCTCAGAGACAGAAAACAGAGGGTCAAAGATGATCTTAATTAATCCCATTAATGTTAGGGTCCGACTTAAGTATTCTCTCCAGGTAAAAACCAGGTAGCAGACTGATACAATGGCGACTGTGCAAGCGGTGGTCATAGGCAGCGTCAGTGTTATTATCCAGGCTGAGGAGCGATGTGATTACGCCACGCAGGAAGGCAATGTGCAACCCCGCCATTGTGGTGAACAACACTGCTTTCATTAGCAGTGTGTGGGTGGGGGACAATGTAGGTAGGCGACAGTGAACCGAATTATCACATTCACTCTTTCTGCATACTATTTAATTACTGTCCAGCGATGTTCATTGACGTCTGTGCTGGTTGAGAGAGAGAGAGAGAGAGCATAATATTGGAAGATGGTGTGTGTGTGTGTGTGTGTGTGTGTGTGTGTGTGTGTGTGTGTGTGTGTGTGTGTGTGTGTGTGTGTGTGTGTGTGTGTGTGTGTGTGTCGCCGGACTAACACAGTAGCCATTCCCATAAGAAATTATGCCTCTTCTCAAAAAAAAAAAAAAAAAAAAAAAAAAAAAAGTTTAAGAGGCAGATTATATTCACACTCGAAATCCAAGTTGACAGAGCAGCGATTATGCACACGATAAAGTTGTTTACCTTAATAGCAACTTATGACAGTGATGGAAGCGTGAAGTGTTGGTGTATGTTGAGTAGCACATCCTGGAGGCCGACGTGGCACACGGACGTTCATATAGTCTCCAGAAATGGTCAAAACGTCGATTCATATACTTACGATTAATCCTCTGTCGATGCTAAGATACAGTATATTTTGAAGGAAGGGAAAATAAGAGATACTAAACCTACGATTAATTCCCTGTTGAAGCTGAGATCTGCTTTTGAAGACAGAACATGGGAAGGAGATTTGTAAACAAACTAAAAACCAGTTCTTTACCGTGAATAGCATTTTGTTTTGAAGGAAGAGCAAAAAAAAAAAGACTCTCCAGCAAACTTACAATCAATTCCGAGATGTGGCTGAGATCTGGTTTTGCAGGAAGGAGAAGGAAAGGAGAGTGCAATATCCATATCTCTCGTTCTTCCTTCATAAACAAATCTTAGTTACGAGAGAAACATTATCGTCAGGAAAGACAGGAAAAGGAGGGCGGAAAATCTCCCCATGTCTCTTGTTCTTCTTGCAGAAAAAAAAAAAAAAACTTAGTTACGAGAGGCAGAATTATCATAAGTTATTTTGAGAATCTCATCCATGTCTGCTAGGTTGTCTGCCGGGTTGTCAGGGGTCACGCAACTAGGCAGAGATTGAAGGAAGTTTTAGAAGGCAGTCATGTACCTTGCTTTATGTGGTTAGATAACATCACTGCAACCCTTCTCTCTCTCTCTCTCTCTCTCTCTCTCTGTTTCAGTATCTAAGGCAGTGATAGAACAGTTGCTACTGGCAGTAAGAGTAATTATTTAAGAGTTCTTGTAGTAAATGAGTGTGTGCTGAATATGTAATAGTGGTGAATGATGGAGAGGATGGTACAGCAGTGGTGGAGAGAGCAGAAATAGAGACAGTGACGGTGGTAGTAGTGGTAGTGGTGGTACTGGTGGTGCAGTGATGTAGGAAAATTAGGTGGATGACAGTGGTGCAGAGAGAGAGGAATGGAAGGTGGTGGTGGCGGTGGTGGTGGTGATGATAATGGTGATGAGTGGTGATGAAAACGATGCGGACTGTGGTGGTTGTAGTGGAGACAGCAAATTGGATATTGATGTGTGGGTGGTGGTGATGATGGTGGAAACTGTAGTGGTGACAATGGAAGATGTGGATGGTGGTGAACAAAGCGGATTAGAATGTGGTATTGGCAAAGAGAACGAGGTAAGTGGCGGTGGCGGTGGCAGTGGCGGCGGTGGTGGCAGCGGCGGTGATGGTGGTGGGAAGTAGGTGGATGAAGTCAGTGGCAGAAGGAAACAGAAAGAAAGAGATAGGTGGTGGTGATAGGGGTGGTGTCAGTGATGATGCTGGCAATGGAGAGAATGAGATAGGTGCTGGTGATGTGGTGGTGGAGAGTAGGGTGAGTGATGGTGCTAGAGAGAAGAAGGCGGGTGTTAGTGGTAGTAATGGTGAAGAGGAAGATGTGGGTGTTGGTGATAATAATGGTGGTGGTGGTGGTGGAGAGAATGAGGAGAGTGTTGGTGACAGCGATGGTGGTGCAAAGTACAAAGGAGTACAAAGGAAAGCAAACAGCAACAGACCTAATGGTCATTTCGAGGTTGTTTATTACAGAGAAGACTATCACTATGATATCTAATTCTACAAGTTGAAAATAAGAATAGTAAAGCAAGAAGGCTCTCCCCCACCCACCAAACCCTCCAGTCGAAGCTGCAGGAAAAAAGTGAGAAGGACCACCATGCAGCATGGAAAAGCTGACATGGAATTTTCATAGGAAAGACTGAAAAGTGGTAAACTGTATTCCGTCGTACTATATCTGTACATAACAAGTGTCAGTAAACTACAATTATCATTACCTACATAGTATTTCCCTGCTATAGTTTCATCACGATCAAAGACAGAGAAACACAGCTTTCATTATTATTCAGTCATGAAAGCGTTTAGCTGGGGATTTGAAGCGGGATACTTATCCCAGCTATTTTTGAATGTCACCACTTTACTGCAATCAGTAACTGGTGATGGAGAGAGCTAGGGGAGTACTGGTGACAGTGATGGTGGTGGTGGCTAGGGCAGAGTAGATGAGCTCCTCTCCCTCGCTTTATTGTCTCGGCCACAACAATTATAAGTAATACCAGTTAGCGTCCCAGCCCTGAGGTCCCTGCCGCTCTCTTCAGGGCGGCCCGCACTCACGCAAGGAACGGCAGGGGTGAATCGGGGATGGCAGGGGCTTGGGGGCAGGGTGGAAAGGGCTAGTGAGGCAAAGGCAGAGCAGGGTAGGGAAATGGTTCCAAGTGTTTGGAGAAAGAGGCAGAGCAGGGGAGGGTGAGGGTAGCAGGGGCCTGGGGTATGCACAGAGCAGGGAAGGAGCATGGTACCAAGGGAGGAGCAGGGGCTGAGAACAAACGGAGCGAACTAGCAAGGAATGCGAGCACGGAGAGAGCATGGGAAGAAGTGGGGAAGGATCGTGAATGAGAAGGATAGGCAGAGTGAAGGAAGACGGGGAAGATGAGAGAGAGAGAGAGAGAGAGAGAGAGAGAGAGAGAGAGAGAGAGAGAGAGAGAGGTGGAGACAAGAATCTGCATTATCTTCCAAAAATACCTCTACCACAACCCTATCACCATCACTACTATCACCGCGGAGAGCAGAGTGAGGCGTGCAGGCAAAAGCAACCACTACTACCACCACTACCAATATCACAACCTATGCCATAATTTCTGTCCTCACGTTTACCACTGCTCCTACCACCACTACTAGCCCATCGCTTTCTCCACCACCAACAACCACTCGTAGGTCCTTCTTATCACTGGTATTACTGCCACTCACACTGCTACAACCACCACTACTATTATCACAGCCAATCTACCCCCATTATTACCATCACTCCCAATACTATTACTCCCACCTCCATTCATACTATTCTCACTACTACCCCCACCACCACTACTCGCACTCCCACAACTCCCACCACCACCAGCACAGGCGTGGAGGCAAGAGTCCCCATAAATTCGAGCGTAAACACGAGTTCCCCTATGATCAGGCGTCCTAGACCTCTGCGTCCTCGAGACAAAATTACAAATCTCTTAGCGGAGGTGTTATTTTGCCTCCCCCGATATAGTGCTTAATTATTTGGTATTTCCACAGCATCTGTCATCACCATAACCACACCACCGTCATCACCAAAACGGCCATCACTCTCCCGTGCCCACCCTCCTCCATTAACCCTATCACTAAGAGGTCTTCCCTAAGTTAGCTAAAATCATCTTGAGGCTGTTGGTGATTGGTGTATCCACAGCATCTGTCATCACCACCACAGTACCTGTCATCACCACCACAGCACCTGTCATCACCACCACAGCACCTGTCATCACCACAACAACACCTGTCATCACCAAAACAGGATCTGTCATCACCACCACAGCACCTGTCATCACCACCATACTGCCTGTCATTATTCCCCTTCAATAACCATTGTTGCGGTTGCTCTTAGTTATTCATTCAGACTAGCTCTTAAGGCCCAAACTGCCTTAACGACCCTGTATCTACCATAGCGGCGCCAATTCAGTCCCCAGCTGCCCTGATGATGCCATTTGAGCCTTCAGCTTCTCTAAGAATTACAAATTCTTTCATACTTTGAACACTGTACCTGGCTCCCTCGCCACACCATCTGCACGTCGACAATGCCAGCTACCCCTGTGACTTCTCCAAGGCGGCCATTTGGATCCCAGGGTTTGATCACGACTCCCTCAGCTCCTCGCACGGTCCTGACATGATACAATTTATTCCCCAGACTGACTGAAGCTACCGGGGGTTAATTCCATCCTACCAAACCGCTATAAAACCATTTGTTGTGGTGAGTGAGTGAGGCAAACCCGGGCCGCCTGGTGTAGCAGAGAACAGGTTCCGAGCCAGTCGCCAGCTCTATAATTCCACCGAGAGAAATTAATCAGACTGGTATTAACAATTACTGGAATGGGCTCACCACGACCCTGGCTGGCAGTAAAGTGGGGGATGGTGCTGGCTAACTGGACTCCCGGACTGGTGCTCACAACATACCCGCTAAACTGGCTTCATCAATGAGCTGTAGCGACGGGGCCGGCGGAGTGCTTGGTGGGTGAAGTACGGCTGCTACACACGCATCCCTCCCTCCACTCTCCACGCACCCCTCCACTACACTTACTACCCACCCCTCCCCTTCACTCTTTACCCACCCCTCCCCTTCACTCCCCACACACACCTTCCCTCCACTCTCCACACACACCTCCCTTCCACTCTCCACACACACTTCCCCTCCTCTCTCCAAGCATCTCTCTCCTCCATTCTCCACACAACCATTCCTAACATCGTTTCCTGGCTACCTTCCCTACTACACTGTCCTACACAGGCACCCCTTCCCTCTGCTTTCAACGCACTACTCCCATCTTTCCCCAACCCCTCCCTAGCTACCACCCTCTACTATTCTCCCCCTCCTCCTCACTGCTTACCACCCTTACACACGCACCCCACCACACAAATCTCACGTCTGCACCTTTACCGCACCAGCTCTGTTCCTTCCTGCCACCTCTGTCACACCTACTTTTGACATCCACCCCACTACCACACCCATTCTCATGCATGCTTTTTTATGCAGATGATGTCCTTATGAAAGACATAAACAACACAAAAGGGAGCATTACGGTGTATTGTGTAAAAAATTAATCAGTAAGGAAGAGGTGCTGCATGAGTCTTAATTGTCACTGCGAGAGGTCCTTTCCGAGTTTAGTCAAATTGTCTTGTGGTGGCAAAAGCGATAAAATGATCATTATCGTAGTGAAGGTTCTGAATGCATTTGTGTGTGTGTGTGTGTGTGTGTGTGTGTGTGTGTGTGTGTGTGTGTGTGTGTGTGTGTGTGTGTGTCTTCAGAGTTTTTCTTAGCTCCGTCACTCCGGTCGTAGGTAACCAGAATAAAGTCAGAAGATATCATCGTATTGAAGGAAGTAGGTCGACACGCATCTCTCTCTCTCTCTCTCTCTCTCTCTCTCTAAGGAACCGAGGCTGACAGAGGTCGTGTCGTGTATGGAAGCAGACTTACAATCACTTTCCTGTCGCAACTAAGATTTACTTTGCAGGAAAGACAATGAAAAGAAAACTGCAAAATCGTTCCCAATCCCTTGTTCTTCCTGTTATTGTAAACCTTAGTTGCAAGAGGAAAAATACCTTCAGGATGGACAAGGAAGCGAAAACCACAGCATCTTCCTATTTCTCTTGTTTCTCCTGCAAAAACAAAGCTTAGCCACGAGGGGAAAATGATCGTTAGGCAGGACAAAAAAAGGGAGAAGGCAGAGTCATCCTTTCTCTCTTGTTCCTCCGAAGAAACATGTCTTAACTACGAGAAAGAAAATTATCGTGAGGTATCTTGTGAATCCACCCCAGTAGCATAAGGCAGGGCATAAGAAAGTCGACCGAATCTTGTACAGGCGGCCGAGTTTTTGTCGCAGCTGATGAACGGTTCACTTATTACTTCTGAACTCAGGCTGGGCTGGGCTGGGCACGACACAGGCCTGACACCGCTGAAAAAAAAAAAAAAAAAAAAAAGCACTTATCATCGTCTTTTTATTTTTTATCTTAAAGGTATAAATATATAATAAAGTACTATGATTTACCCACACGACCTTTGTAACACACATGATCAGCCACCTCCTTATAACCAGAGAGCTGTGTTTACCAGACTTTAGAAAATTGAGGTGGAGTGAGAGAGGTTGGTTTCCGTGGCCAGCTTCGAGCTGCGTCAGCACAACTCGGTGTTGGCAAGGTCGGTGTCGTAGATAGGGAGGTAGGCAGGGGACAGTCACTTTCGGTCACTTTCGGTAATAGTTATGTAACTGGGTTGGACATCGGTGCACAAAGAAACTTACCATATATTAGAAATAGAATGTGCAACGAAACGTACTGCCTATTACGTGTGAATGCATAAAGAAATTTACTGTCAGGCGTGAATGCACAAAGAAACTATATAGTAGACGTGGGTGAGAGAAATTTACTGTCAGTTCCCAATCGTAACAAAGATTCGGTCTTGCAAGAAGGACAAGGAAAGAAGGTAGTAGAATATAACAATGCTCCCATGTTGTCTGTTCTTTATGTACAAATGGTTCTTAACAACACAGGAAAATTATCATTAGGAAGGACAAGGAAGCAAGACTGCACAATATTCCTATATCGCCATTTCTGTTTGACAAAAAAAAAAAAAAAATTTGAAAGAGGAAAATCAGCGTAAGAAATGATAAGGAAAAAATAGTGCCGATTTTTTCATTTTATTTCCATTCTTAGTAACGAGAACACTGTGGCAATTTCATTTACCGATATTAATCTCAGGCATGATGCTGGCTGAGTGGCGGGCGTCACTGGGGCAAGCACAAACTGGTTATTGTTCACAGTTCCACAATCACACTCCAAAACCACAACTACCACCACTCAACACAGGGAACATAGTAAATCTATCCGATCAGAAAATTGCAATCTTAGTAAACTTAGAATTACGTAATAGTTGAAAGAAATTAGTCCCGGAGGGATAATAG
The DNA here is from genome assembly GCF_032717465.1 of Coenobita brevimanus. Taxonomy (NCBI): domain Eukaryota; kingdom Metazoa; phylum Arthropoda; class Malacostraca; order Decapoda; family Coenobitidae; genus Coenobita; species Coenobita brevimanus. Next base: position 37,298,962 of record NC_137008.1, on the reverse strand, counting down.
TTTAGTACAAGTGGCCAGCGTCCGTAAGTAATTATTAATGCCAACATGGAAATTCTGTTGGCTCTTGAGGCTTATTATGATATCTCTTGAACTAATGATACTAGTCATTCTGAGTATGCAAATTAGGCTCAGGACTAATTTTTCATTTTTCTTATTCTAAGTATAAATCAAAAAGTAAATAGTCTAGTACACATTAGCAGCAAAATACAATAACTGTGGAAGACCTTTAGCTAATGATTTTGCTCAGTGAGAGCAGCGTTCCAGTACCGGGACTACATCTAACACCAATCAACAAACCAGCACCAAGACCACAGCTGCCACCAACGCCAGAACAGCAGCATAGAGCAAGACCAAATCTTACACCACTCAACACCACCTAACCACATCTAGCACCACACAGCTCATCAGAACCAAATCTGATATCAGTCAATTCAAAACTGGCATAATTAAGACCAGAGCTTACACCAGTCAACACCAAAACCACATCTAACACCAGTCAACACCAGTCAACACCAGCGGTAAACCCAGGTGATGAGCGTGTTGAGGCGGATACGGCGATGTGGCGTGGCGGTGGTGGTGGTGGTGTGGTGGTGGTCCAGTTAATGATGATGAGCCAGGCTGTGTCAACACTGTCCTGATGGTAGTAGTGCTCTCCTGTCCCCATCAACCTGTCCCCACCAAGTGTCCCTGCATAAGGCTCATTTTTACGAATTAAATGACCATCCCTATAGGGTTCAAGTTTGTGTCCCCAGAGGTGTCCCCGAGTACTGTAAGCTTAATATCATGTAATTAATGCCAGTGAGGTGTCCCCGCATTAGATTCATTTTCGGTTATGTGTCCCAGCGTATAGGGTTTATTTATGTCCCATCAGATGTCCCTGTCTAAGACAAATTTTCGTGCCCCAGCCAGGGTGCTCCTTCAAGTATTCATATATAAGGCTCATTTTCATGTGTTAAGTGTCCATAATGTATCCCCCCGACTGGTTCATAGACATTTGGACATCATTTATCCTCGCATAAGGCTCATTTTTAAAATATCAAATATCCACGAGTAGAGGGTTCTTTTCGTGTCTCCCTCATGTGTCCCCATGTAAGGCTAATTTTGTTGTAATTATTAGTGCCTGTTACGAGTCCCCTCATCAGGCTTATTTCATGCATTGTGTCCTCATCAAGGTATACCCGTAATGTTCATTTACTTGTCCCCATCAGAATGTCTCCAAATAACATTCATTTTTGTATTTCCTCAGATGTCTTTTTGTCTGCCTGACTGTCTCATTTTGTATCTGCATGAAATTAAAGTGAATGCGTCCACAGAAACACAAATGTTAATGCTCGTTTTTTTCAGTGACAGTCAGGATATCCCTTGGTCGAGCAAAGTCGTTTCAGCCTAAGTATCATCACCGAGGTCCTTTATTGACTCTGACAACTAAAATTTCCATCGGCTGAATAAAACTGTCAGGTGTTAGCCTGAATATTACACCGGAGAGAGCCCATAGCCAGGAAGGGTTGGCAATCACCGTGACCATTATCGTAACTACCCTATACTTAAATGCTCCCCTGCCCTGCCCTTCCTACCTTAAGGCCTCCTTTTCTCGTCCCAGCTACCTCAGTGCTCCCTTAACCCCGTCCCCCTTAACTTGTCCCTTTTTCTGAGGAGAAGAGAAGGACTTTATCCTTTCATTCTCTCCGACAAGGAGAGTATGTTTTCATCCGTGTTTGTTTGTTCGTTTGTTTGTTTGTTTGTCTGTTAGCAAGATTACTCAGTAACTAAAAGAGAGATTTGGACCAGATTTGGTGGGGTAGATAACCCATGACCCAGGGAACAAGCGATTAACTTTTGGGACCTATCCGGAAATTACATTGCCCCTGTCGAAGAGATGCGCCCCTCTGAGTGCCCCTTTAGTTCAGGCTGCAACCAAGTGATGTTATTCAGTTATGGGAAAATCCCGATCCTACTTTGCCATTAAAAAATCATTTTTATTTACTCCTTAAATCATTTTTTTTTTTAATTCGCATTTATTCTGCTTTAATGCTAGATGAGGTATTTATCGTATGAGGGACCTCATCATGTGAAAGAATTAAGGCTGAAGTACTTCCCCCAGCTGAATTTAATCATCCTGTGGAGGTCAGGATAATATCTCAGTATGCTCCCAGCCAATGGAAATGCCCCCTAACCGTATCTCCCCTCCACCATAATATGTTTCACTCCCCCATCTCAATACGCCGTAACTATTATCCCCTCTTCCCCTTATTTTAAAACTCCTTTTCTGCCTCCCTTCCCCATATTCCCCCAGCTCTCGTCATTATTTCGTCCCCAGGCCACTGCAGCCCCGAGGTTAGGCGGGGTGGAGCTGGGGGAGTGGTGCGAGGCGGGGAGGGGCAAGTCGGGGTCGGATTAGGGGTAGGGTGGGGGTGGGGGTCTGGGCGGGGTGGGTAGAGTCCTAATGGATCTTTGGACACAGTTTTTGTCCCGGTTTGGCAGTTGTTGTCTCAGAGCCTTTTTGTCCACATTACATGGTCATGGGTGTTCGACTACCCTCTGTTCTAGATGATTATACTCTGTCCGGATGATTCTCTCTCTCTCTCTCTCTCTCTCTCTCTCTCTCTTTCTCTCTCTTCCAAGGTATCGTGAAGGTTAGCGAGATGTTTGTAATATCAGAGCTGCCTTTTGGAGTGACAAGGCATGTGTAATGTAGTGTAGTGTAGTGAGTGTAGAGTGGCGCAGTGTAGAATAGGGAGGGCCTTGTGGTGTACTGCAGTGTAATGTAGGGAGGGCTGTGTAGTGTATCGTAATGTAATGTAGTGTATCATAGTGTAGCGTAGTGTGGTGTAGTGTAGTGTAGTGTAGTCAAGTGTAGGATGGGGTCGGATAGGTGGGACGGTAAATAAGGTAGTGTAGTGTGGTGTAGCATGAATGGGTGTATGATAGGATGGGCAGTGTAATTTAATGCAGTGCTATACTGTAGTGTAATGTAGTGTAGTATAATGTAGCCTAGTTTAAGACAGGATAGGATAGGGTTAGCAGCAGCCTATAGTGCAGAGTAATGCAGTATGGTGTAGTGTAGTGGCGGCGAGGATTCATTACTACTAGAGAGTAAGAGTGGAGTGGGGTGGATGTGGCGTGAGTGTGTCGGGTGGAGGTGATTCATGGCCTTACGCTGTGGATGAGTGCGGTGGAATTTGTCACAACCAAGACCAGGAAAATGTACTGTTAATGATCCCAATTCCAAGTGGCTTTGTAGGCTTCGTAGTGCCTTTTCTGTTCCGATTTATTATGCCTTCTATACTGTGATTATTACCGGTATTATGCCTTATACTGTTTGTGTGTTTTTAGTACCGGGAAAATTTGTGTCAGTAACGTACTAAAAGATGGTAAGGCGTTAATGTGCAGAAGAAGTCGCTGATGAGGGCAGCTGAGAAATCTCTGAGGCCAACTTTATTCTTTTTACTTAAACTTGGCCCAAAATTGTCATCCCTTCCTCTTGAATGTTGAGCTGCAACAGTAGATTAACACTAGAACATGATGCTGGTGATGAAGTGCTATGGACAGGATTCAGAGCTGTAGCATTGACTTTTTTGGCCACTGAACTACGCGAAATAAGCTGGTAAAGGACGAATATCTGGATCAAGATAAGAGAATTATAGAAACTCGCTCCTACATCCGGTCCTGTGCACTGCCTGGGTGGAATTGTAGAGAGGGTATGGGTGATGGTAGATTAAGTAACAGGGTGATATGTAACAGGGGTATACGTCTCTCTCTCTCTCTCTCTCTCTCTCTCTCTCTCTCTCTCTCTCACGTAAACAAACAGGCCAAAATCATAAAACCTCCCATGGAAGCGAGTGACTCATTCAGGCAATTCGTCTTAGCGGCTCGTAATGTATTTTCACTGCGCTCACGATGCTGTGTCGAAGTAGGTAAAGATCTGACGGTGACAATGAACTCTGAGTAAGAATAACAAGAGAGAGAGAGAGAGAGAGAGTTGGCTGTGTGTGTGTGTGTGTGTGTGTGTGTGTGTGTGTGTGTGTGTGTGCGTGTGTGTGAGTGTGTGTGTTTGAGAGAGAGAGAGAGAGAGAGAGAGAGAGAGAGAGAACACTGCAGGTCATCATGTTTTCCCACAGTCTACTGAGGCTGCCATCTCTCTCTCTCTCTCTCTCTCTCTCATACCACGTTTTCAATTATTCCTGAATTAATGTTCGCAAGTCTTTAACGTCGCTCCATTCTCCTCTTTTTCTCCCATCCCTCTCCTCCTAATCCTCCTCCGAGAACTCCCTTCCTCCTGCTCTCTCTCCCTTCCCCTCTATCCTTCACCACCGCTCTTCCTTTCTCTCACAGTTTCTCTCCCTCTGTCCTTTCGGTCTCCTCTTTACTCCCCCATTCTCCCTTTCGCTCTCTCCATTTTTCTCCCACTTCTTGTCCCTTCCCCCCTTCCCTCCTTTTCCCTCCCTCTCCCAGCCTCTTTCCTTCCACATCCTCCGACTTGCCTCTCCCATCCCTTCCACCTCCCTTCCCTCTCTCCTCCTCCTCCCTCTCTCCTCCTCATTGCTGATCCGTTTTCTATTAGGTCATATTTCGGGATGACTTGCCTAGGCTTCCTCACGTCCCTTGTTACGCATCAGGTCTTTCTCTCCGCGTTCATGGCCCCCTCCCCTTCTCTTTCCTCCTTCTTGCTATTGTCTTTTTCTCTCATTATTCACTCTTTTTCACTCCTTGATTCATATCTCGTCGCAATTCTATTTTTCTACTGATGATCCTCTTGACAACTCCCTCTTTCCTTTTGTCTTCTGGTTATATTCATTTTCTTTCCCTCTTGTTCTCATTGCTGTCATTGTCCTTTCCGCACTGTTTTTCACTCGTTATTTTCTCGTCGCATTCCACTCATTTTATCATTCTCCTTACTTCACTCCCTCTTTCCTCCACGTATTGCTTCTAACCTCCTAAATGGGTGACTTTTTTTTATTTTTTTTTTTTAATTCTCTGACGCCTTTGTTCAGCTTGAGATATTTTTTTATTCAATGGATTTAATATACAACGGGCTTCATTATACCTTTCACCACAAGACTCCTCCAGCTTAATAAAATTGTGTGAAGGAAGTAAGAATGAAGGCAAGGAAAAAAAAAGAAAAAAAAAAGAAAAAGTCCCATCCACTTTCTCATTTCTACTTTAATCTTTTTCTCTCGTGACTTGTTTCTGTACGCTCTCAATTAGTCTTACTTTTTCTCGGTTTTTCTCTTTACAAATCTTTCGCTTGCGACCCTTTCTGGTTTTCCTGCTTTTGTCACCATTATTCCTTCTTCTGACTTAACAGTACTCGTATATCTATTCCCTTTGATTTCTGGTTTTCCCTCTTCTTCTTTGACGTTGATCTTTTCCCCTCCGTCACCAATGATGTCCTGTTGTTTTTATCTTCATCATCCCAACCGTAATACTCACTTAGAAGATGGCGTGAGGTAGGGTCCAGAAAAGAAAAAAGAGACAAACACAACAGGAGAACATCAAACAGCATGTTCAGCGAAATGGCCCACAAAATTATCCACACATCATCCAAACCAATGAAATCCTGGCTCCACCTCACCGAGAAAAACCATCTTCATATTTTTTTTTTTTCTTGCGCGTCTTATACACCTGTAAGATTGAGTCATTACGTCGACCATCAAGCTAAACGGCTTGGTGCCCTTCCCATGTGAGACTCCGCACATATCCATCCATTTCGACCATATATATATATATATATATATATATATATATATATATAATCCTTTTTATTTTTCCCTTTAATGTTTTCTGAAGAGTCAGCTAAAGGCCCAATTAATTAAATTTCTCAGGCCTAAAAAACAAGGCAGTCGGGTGGTAAAATGGATGATATATACGACTGTATCTATAAAAGCGAAAATATTAAAGTAGATTACTTTTAACTTCGACGTACCTATTGTGCTCTGCCTCCCAGTCGCATAAAACTAGTCTCTTTCAGTTTCAGTAAAGGTATCAAACCCCGCCCGCAGTATCGAAAAAACTAATATTATTATTTATTTAATCGCCTCAGTATTGCGTCGTCTTTTTCTGTTTTTTTTTTTTTTTTTTCATATCAGGTGACTTTTGGTTTAAGTTAGGAGAGAAATAGTAGTGAAGGATTTAAAGAATTCCATACTTAACTCTTCCAGTTCGAAAACTCTCCCCCGAGATAAATATAACTATTTAGGTATAGCAAGAATAAAATATAAAAGGCCACATAACAGTGAAGTGGCGAAACCTTCCTTCATCACTAACCTCCTCCGATCCCAACACCCCGCTGGCTTCCTCAATATTAAGATAATCGCTTCTCGGGACATTTAAATGGGTCTGTGTAAGTGAACGTTCCTATTCTTATTCTTATGTGTTTACTTTTCCTCTATTCACTTGTCTGCTTTCCATTATAGCTGGTCTGTCCCTTCCTGCCTGCCCAGCCACAACCCTCCTACTCTCCCACTCGTTTCTGCCTTCCCTCCTGTTTTATAACTTATCTGTCTCAGTCTTCAAGCTCCTTTGTTTCCTACCTGTTTGCCTGACTACCTTCCTACTCCCCAGAATGCCTGCCTGACTACCCACCTACCTACCTTCCTCCCTACCTACACACCGATTCAACTTCTACCTACCAACTAGTCCTTTACCACTTCCATCCTCCCTACCGACTTACCAACCTGCATACTTACCTACCTGGATCACTGCTCTCGTCCCTGCCTTCCTATCTCTGTTTTTGCCACCAAGCTTCCTTCCTGTCTTCGTGTCTGATCTTTCCTTTGATCTTCTCGACTGCCTTCCTCAGTCCACGTCTTTCCTTCTTCCTTCTTTCCTTCCTTCCAGTTGCATCTCTTCCCCACGGCACACACCTTACGCACCTCAGCACACCTCATCAGTCTTTATTGACATCTTGCTACCCTTTACACGTACTCCACCACCCTACACACACACACACACACACACACACACACACACACACACACACACACACAGTGTATGTAGTAGGTGGGGGCTCTTACCATCCACTCACTCGATGTAGTGCTTCTCTCGGGTGATTGACCTTTTCTCTCTTCCTTCCTTCTTTCCTTCCTTCCTCTTCTGTCTTTCTTTCCTTCATTCTTTCCTCTTCCTTCTGTCTACGGTTGACTTTACACTGAGTGACAAACCAATTGGTTTTCTGTACACCAGGAAACCATTTACTACGCTGGATGGTAACCATATAACCAAATTATGGCGCCTGGTGGTTTAGTGGGTAAATAAGGCGCTCCAGTCGCATTTAGCGTAAGCAGGTTTATATTCAAGGGGTGGTTGGGGTTGATTGCTTACATAATGCCGCTCAGGGATGAGTGAGGTTGGTCACTCTCACCCTAAATGTCAGGACCATCTACTCTAGCCCCGGGTTCCTACGCTGGTCATGGGGCAACAGAGGATTGGATGATGATGGTGATGATGATTTTTCTTAACATCAATCTCAGATAACCATTGGGCTGGTATGGACGCACTGGGGTTGAATTCATACTACTTTATTCAGACTAAAAGAAATCCAAACAGTGAAGGAATTAAGAGCTGCTCATTTAACCCTTTCCCTGCTAATAACACACTAAGATGCAGGACTTTCCTCAGGCTAATGCCAGACGATTTTATTCAAACCGAGGGCAGTTGCGCATCCAGAGGGTCAAAGGTCAGCTCAAAGCCACAGCGGTTATCTTGTTCCCGCCCAGTGGTCACCCTGATGAGAAAGTATAAATATCTTGGTTTTTGCTTCATTATTTATTTCGCTTCATTTTCCGGGTAGCGTTGACAGCCACAAGTGACCGCATTCTTCCCTCACCAGCAAGAAGTAGCCAGTGTAATAGGCTGAACGCACTTGCAGAACAACAAGAACGAGGCAGCTCAAGGCTCTGAACATACCGGGAGAACAAGAACGAGAGACCCTAAGTTGCTGAACATACCGGGAGAACAATAAGAACGAGAGCACCTAAGACGCTGAACATACTCGGAGAACAATAAGACCGAGAGAACGTAAAATGCTGAACATACTGGAAGAACAGCAAGAGCAAGAGAATTTAAGACGATGAACATGCTGAGAAAACATAATCAGGAACAGATTAATTATACCCACCTACTGAGACTGCATGTTGCTTAGGTGCCTGGTGAGGTAGTAGTTAGAACGTATGTGTCAGAGTGATGGCCTCTCATGCGCGTAGGATTTGTTCCCTAAAAAGTAACTGGAGATTTTTCAGCGAAGCAGTGCAGCCGAGAGGAATAGACTAGTAATATACTTTAAGTTTACCGGCTTACCATAGCTGAGTCACAGGTCCATGCAGCCTCGAAAATGATATTACTTGTATGGTATTCCCAATAATTATATTTTTTAAACAATAGTTTCGGCATGTTGTAGAGCCCAAAAGACCAAACCGTGCTGACGCTGCCGTATCTTCCCACTGAAAATTATTTCAGTCTGTGGGTATAAATTCATCCATTCGAGTGGTCACGGCACTGTGACTCTAAACACAGTCTCAGAACACCGACAGTATATCAGCAGAGCAGAACGGAGAGGATATACCGCTACAACAACCAGACAGTATCGGTAGAACAGACTGTATACCGGCAAACAGAAACTTTGGCAGAATATGCAGGCAGAACAACTCAGCCAATTTCAACATTTGGTTTGCCAGAACAGAGATTAAACTCAGAGAAACTGGTTAGGAAAGAATAAGAACTTACATTTAGAACAGACAGAATATATCATGGGAGCAAGAACAGATTTAGCATGTCTGTACAACAGAACTTTACAGTCAAAAGAGAGTCACAACCTACCATTAAAACAATCGCTACTCTCCCTCACAATATACCCCAGTAAAACAGTCACATCTAGACATTATAACGATCACTATTCTCCCTCACAGTATGCTCCACTAAAACAATCACGTCTTCCCATTAAAAGAATCACTATTCTTCCTTTGCACTATACTCTCTTTCTCGTGGCCATAAAACAGTTAGGGAATTTTGGGCCTCCATCCGTATGATAACATAATTACTCCAGTCTGCCGAGAAAAAATGCAAAGGGCTCAACTACTGGCCGACATCCAGACATAAATATTCATAGACGCCGTAAAAGCGGACAAAAAGCGAGCCATTGTGGATTCCAGTCAGAGGCCCAGCTGAACAAACAAGCCGTAAAGTGTAATGTGAGAGCTGGGGAGATCTAGAGCACCTTTTACACACTCCAGAATCTCCTCTCTCTACACATATCCAGAATCTCCTTTACACACCCTACATAATTATGCTCCAACATTAACTACATACATCCAGATTTTTTAACACTCCCTGCCAATGCTTACTTATACTCAGCAACATTTACATACTCCACAACCCTCTCTACACACACTCAGATTTATGTACGCTTCCTACTTACACTCCAGCACTTACTACACACATCCAGAATCTTCAACTCACCGTACAAACGACAGCACATCCTTCAACACTGCACATTCCATCACCTCTTGGCCAGCTTATCAGCCATTGAACGTACCACAACACTTTCTAAACATACCTCTTTATCTGAAGGAGGTCCCGTCGTCCACTGACGTAACGTGAGGTTTGGTTATGTTTGGTCTAGTTTGGTTTGGTTTGGAACTGAGTTATGGTTAAACCTCAAAAGGTCTAACTAATCGGGTCTTTCAGTTCGTATTCAATTAACACTCAGGGTCAGCTATTCTGTCAGCCCCTAATATGCCCCTGGGATGTCCTAAAACGTCCCCTCAGGATATTCCTAAGATCCTTATATGATGTCCGTAAGATGCCTCTGCAATGTTCCTGAAATGTCACTAAGGTGCTCCTACGACGTTTCTAAGATGCCTCTTGGATGTTGATAAATTATATCCCCAAGACGCCTCTAACATGTCCGTAAGACGCCCCTACAAATATACCTAGTATCTGGCCAAGATATGGCTAAGTCTCTGTCTCACAATCTCAGTGTCCCCTGACCCCAGCTGCCCTAACGAGGCGGCCACTCGCTCTCCGCCAAACAGGCTTAGCCTAACCCTTACTCCATGGAAGCTCACTCCTTCCCTGAATAAAATCGGCCGTTTGTTACAAAAATTATAATTTTTAATTTTTCCGTGTCATGTCAGGGGTTTTGAAGAAATATTTCTTTAAAATGGAAAACCATATCCAAGCAGAACCTGATGGTGGTAGCAAGAATATAATCGTTTAAGTCTGTCATTTCCTGAAAAGGCTAATGAGGACTTATTAACCTTCATATGACGGAATTCCTCTCCGAAACTGAATCAAGTTGGCTGGTATTAGAAGAACAAAGATAGCTGAGATTCCTCGAGTTCTGAGAACGTCAACTGGAACTGACACTTACATGAACAGGCGAGAGTAGTTGCATAGGCCAGCAAGTAAACAGGTGAGCAGGTGGATGAATCATTAGGTAGTTAGATACTGGTAGGCAGAGAAAGGGATGACTGGAGGAATAAATAGAAAGACATCAGTGGTTGGAGAGGTATATAAAGACAAACAGAAATATAAATAAATAGATAAATATATATATAAATAAGTAGTCAAAAGTTCTGACAGAGGCAGAGAAATGGATGGATACATTAATTCATACGAAGAGAGAGAGAGAGAGAGAGAGAGAGAGAGAGAGAGAGAGAGAGAGAGAGGTGGATGGAAGGACAGAGATATATAAATGGCTGAATCGAAGGAAAGAGGCAGACAGATAGATAGATATACTTATACAACAAAACAAACACCAACACTACAATCTTAGACTCAAGCATCAGCAACAACAGCCTCATCTGACCAGGACACTCCCATTTACTACTGCTTCCAACGCTATTTTATCCACCCATTAGAAAGCCAGTTGAAATTAATGTCCTATTAAAATTGGCTATAAAAATAAATGTCAGGAGTTAAGTGTGGCAGGAGGCGCGACCCGGCCTGAGATTCGCACAATAACTTACGATAATTCTCCTCTCGTAACTAAGATTTGTTTTCGCACGGAGAATGAAGCGGCGGGAAAATGCTGCACTCTTTATTTCTTTGTCTATCCTGGTATTAATTTTTCCGTCGCATCAACAGTTTGATTATGTAAGAAGAAAGAGAGGGAGGGGAAGAATCTGCCTTCTCCTTCCCTTGTCTATCACTGCATTAATATCCCTCTCGTAAATACCTTTTTTTTTTTTTTTTAAATGCAGAAAGAGCAGGAGACATTGGAGTCTTCTTGGTGCTCCTTTCCTTAGTTACACGGAATTGACCGTAAGTTTGATTATAAACCACAAAGCACACGGCCAAGAAGGTGAAATACGGGATGATACAACACTTGACTCGATGATCGCCATATTAGTCAATGGTTGGGATAAAAGGAGGAGTATTAATATGGCTGTTGGACTGGGTGAGGTTGGATTCTCTTCCATAGTGGTATAGGGAAGGTGGTAAGCTTTGGATGAGATATACCTACACATTAAAATTCTCACAGTAAACGAAATTTATTATATTAGGGTATTATATTTCAGTGGCGTAGTTAATCATAAGCTTTCTGATAAACACCACACATCACCACACAACAGCCACACACCACACATACTACACACCTCACTAGTCACAGACCTCACACACACGCACATAACACACACCACACCAACCACATGTCACACATACATAATACATGCCACACTAATCACAGGCCACATACCATAAACACACACTACACACCACACGCTACAGAACGAAGAATCACACACACACACACACACACACACACACACACACACACACACACACACACACACACACACACACACACACACACACACACGAGTGGTGTGGGCCAGAGAGTTGAGGGAGACGGGTGGTGCGGCGGGTGTGGGAGACAGGGAAGGTGCTGGCCCACAGGTATTTAATTGCCCCTCGTGTCACAATGGAACTCCTCAGCCCCCCCTTACAGCCACGGGGGAGGGGAGGGTGAATATCAGGAAGGAAAGGGGGTAGGGGAGGTAGAAGAAGGGGAATAGAAGAGAGACAAGGGAGTTACATTGGTAGGTAAAGGGGTGTAGGGGGACTTAGGGGAAGGGATATGTTGGGTGGGATGCGGTAGGTGGGTAGGTGGGAGGTAGGGAATGAGGTGGTTCGGTCTCCTTTACATACCACTCTATAAAGGTTCAGGGTTTTGAGGAAGGGCGTGGCGGTGTGGTGGAAGGTGGGGTGTGGGGGTGCATGGAGGGTGTGCTAGCGATGTAGTAGAGTGGGAGCGGTGGAGGGTGTGGTGTGGTGGAGAAGCGTAAGGATTATAATCTGGCATTAAAAAAATCTTTGTAATACAGTATACGGGATGCAGGCTAATCACACTTAACAGTTACAAATGTTTCATAAATGACTGAAAAAGCTGGGGACTTTCTTACACTCCGGCGTACTCAGTTTTAATGATACCTTCCATAAGGTTCACAACTCACCCCACAGCAGTCAGTGCCCCAGAATCAACAGGGTATCACAAGAAGCCGGACTTTAATACGGGGAAGCCAAAAAACCTGAGGGTGAAGTAGTTGTGGGGTTATGGGAGGCAGTTAATGTGCAAACGACCAATTACACCGGGTGCGTCTGTGCAGCGGAGGGGAGAATTTCAGAGGCATGAATGATGGCGGGATGAAGGTGCATGTGGACCATTTTCTCGAGGCACACTGATGATTCTGCTGCTCTTGTGGCTTTCCATTCTCTTCTCTTTTTCTTTTCATTTTTCAATTTTTTTCTGTGTCTGGATCATGCCCACTCCACTTTTGTAATAGTGGAATTAAAGTGAAGATGATTAAGACGATGGTGATGACTATGATCATGATGAAGTTAAAGGTGATGATATAGATGATGATCTTGATTCTCTCTCTCTCTCTCTCTCTCTCTCTCTCTCTCTCTCTCTCTCTCTCTCTCACCAGGTGGAAGTGTGAGGGTGGAGGGAAATAAGATCTTGTTTGTTCTGGCTGCCACGCCCTCCACACACGCCTCTCTCTCTCTCTCTCTCTCTCTCTCTCTCTCTCTCTCTCTCTCACACACACACACACACACACACACACATTCACAAGTCGCCGAGGAAGCAGTGATAGCATGCCGTAGATCACTTCACTTTTGTCTGTTACTAATCCACTGAGTCATTAGTAACATCCCTAAGAGACCGAACGTCGGATAACAAAACTGGGGAAGTGCTCACAAAGGATCTCGACCAATATTTATGATTAACAAATGTCCGCGGCAATGAATTACTATTAAATCAAATGTTATGTGGTAGTGTTCATTCATTTTAATAGTCGCTGTCGTTTGGCCTTGAGGTTCTTGGTAGTTGTGGGTTGTTTGAGTGAAGAATAATACATAGTCAGTATTCCCCATTGTTTATTCGTGAAGTGCTGGTAGCAGTATGAGTGAAGACAATAGTATCAAAGAAAATCATACAATTTTTAACACAACTCAAGCTTAGGAAAGTTTGTGAATATGGTACCAGATAATTCAGTAGTCTTTCTTGTTTGACTCTGAAATGTTTGCAGATGTGTGTAACAAAGTAACAGTATAAACCAGATCCGTTGTACACATAAAACTCCCAAGACAGATTGTGAATCCGACACCTAGAGATCCCGTTGTACAGCAGACTCTTAGCATGACTTGTGTTACGCCGCGCTGCCTCTCTCATCCTGGTCTAATGGTCTCATGCACTAGTCGGGGTGAAGGCCATGTGCTGGATGCAAGTTCGAATCCCTAAGAGGCGCCTGTAGGTTTTCGATCGTGCAATGCCATTATAGCATCATCTGCGGATGTGTTATCTCCTGCGTACCACAATAAAGATGTGGATATTGGTGCACTGATGCCAATTTGATGTGTGAGGACAATACAGGACCAGCTTTCTGTTGGTACGTCGTAGGAGGACTACTCCACCTATGGAACTGGCTTCCTAACTTACAATCGGAGTCCAGTGCACACAAAATGGTTAATCTGGACATATTTTATTACATTAGGTGGTATGATTTTCCTGAACAGAGCATAATCTCGTTTCGTGCTAACCTGATGTGTAAGTAGCGATGGCAGAGCTGATTCGGACTCTTTAATTCTCCCATTCCCGTAACTAGTTCCAACACATTCGTCTTCCGTTAACCCGAATAAAGTAGATAGCTATATAGGTTAAGGCTGAGGCTCCCAGTGGCCCAGTTTGCGTGACCCCAGCCTCACATAACAGTAAGGTGGCAGAACACAGCCCTCAAGGGAGATCAGCCGTTGTTACCATATCTTGTCATGGTGCCGCCCCTCCCCCCCCCTCTCTCTCTCTCTCTCTCTCTCTCTGAATGAGAGTGTGTAGGTTGCCAAGAAGTGTGTGGATATGAAAGAGAAGTCAAAAGAATATATATATATATATATATATATATATATATATATATATATATATATATATATATATATATATATATATATATATATATATATATATATATAGTGTGTGTGTGTGTGGATATGAAAGAGAAGTCAAAAGAATATATATATATATATATATATATATATATATATATATATATATATATTCTTTTGACATTCGCTTTCATAACCTTGCACTTCCTGGCAACCGTCACACTCTGTCTCGTTCACTCTTATCTCTGTATCCCTCTATTTACTTCCTCTCCTCCCTTCTCCTTCTCCATTCCTTCTTTCCTCTCACACTACATCCCCTCTCCTCATCATTCCTTCCCTCTCACTTTTCATCCATTCCCTCTCATCCTTCACTCCATCCCTCTCACTCGCCACCCACGCTCCGTCCTTCTCATTCTTCCTCCCACTTTCCCCACCCTCTCCTTCACTTCTCAGCCTCCTTGCCTCCTCCACCTCCCTTCTCCTACCTCGATCTCCAAACCCCCACCCCCATCCCCTGCAGTCTCAGCACTCACGATGTCGCCGTCGTAAATGTTCTTTAAACTTACCGACATAATCCGCATCGCTGCATTTATTCTGTGCTTGTGTTATCATGAGACGGGATAACAAGGCACACGCGGCCGTCACCATGATTCGCGTTTAACTTGTTTGATCCAATGACGTATTTTTAAAACTTCTTTCTTGCTACATTCAGAAGATTCAATTAAGCTTGGGATGGTTATTTGTAACAGCAGGGACTAAAACTGAATATAGTTTTCATCAACACCCTCATTAACAGAGGTCCTTCCTAAGCTGAAGAGAATCGTCTGAAGGTAGCAAATATATAGCAGAGAAAAGAACGTCACCAGATTCAAGGGGTTGAACCACCATATCACTAAGACTAAAGTGTACTCAGTCAGCAAAATATAAGGAATACTGGTTATTCAGGCAAAAAAACAGTCAGTTTCTTCAGGCTTTGACAGGTTTTCGAGACGGTGTAAAGAAATTGCGAGCTTTGTATAGAAATCGGGAACTACTAATTACTTTCTGAAACTGTACGTATCGCAAGCCCTTTATACGGGTGTGGTTAGACCCCATAACGTCTTAATCAGTACTCTTATTCCTCTAATTACAGCTGTACTCAGGAAATGTGTGCAGTTCTGGCATTGTCTCAAAACGACGTAAAAAGAACTACTAACCGCAAACCTTTTGTAAACTACCGACGTGGGAACTACTAGCAGCAGACCGAAACTGTGCATCTTCCAGGCTCTTCATAGCGACGTGGTCAAGGTTCCGTAACGTCTCAATCAAGGCTTTTTCTCCGCTAATCACAGTTGTACTCAGGTGATGTGTTGTACAGCTCTGGCACAATTTCCAGACAGTGAAAAAAAAAATTAGTGTCAGCTCTACATCCGGCAAGTCCTTTGTAGCCTATCGACGTGATTCTGGCTGAGACAAATCTCAGTCGCGGTTATTACTACTCAAATCACAGTTGTACTCAGGTGATGTGTTGTACAGATGCGATCAAGAATTCTACTATTCCTTTGGGGTTCCGAACTCGTGAAACGTGACTCTAGCCCCCTTGAGTATGATTGTTTAGTTATATACTCTCATTAAGTTCCCATAGCATTTAAAGATGGAGTAAAGAAACCCAAGATACATATGGATCTCGGTAACTACTAACCACCGGCGGCACCTTCACATATCGGAAGCACTTTGTAGCCTACCGACGTGGTCAACAGTTCGAGTATACCCCTGGGGTTCCAAACTCACGAAATGCAACTGTAGCCCTCCTGATTATGAAGGGTTAGATAGACAAGGTCTCGATAGGTTTTGATAGGGTTTGACGAGCGTGTTAAGGAATAACCAAAAAACTTACACACACACACACACCTTTGGAACTACTAACCACTTTTCGATCGAAGCTGGTACTCCACTAATTACAAGTGTACTTAAGTGATGTGTTGTACCTGCTTTGTCTCCTCTCCTCTCGCATCCCATCCCATCCCAACACTCCACCCCACTCGCACTACCCCCCCTACTTCCTCATCTCCCACCACTCCCACCTAACCTACCTTCCCCATCCCCTCGCTCATCAGCCCCACCCCCCCACCACACCCTGACACGCTTACACTGCTAATCTCTGTCACACAGCACGACCGTCACGTTTCCCTCTTTTAACCCTTTCCCTACGACAGCGCATTTTTTAGTATTTTTCTTGATACCTCCTGACCATTTTATTCAACCTGGGAGAGACCGTCTCGTGGTAAAAGGACTACACGCAACCTGTTAGCTATTCAGTAAGATTACCCCTTTTTCAGTATATTTTTCTGCCTTCACATGATTTTATCATTCTTAAGGAATCCCAGTCGTAATGAAGGGGATGAATTAATACATTACTCACTTCAGTCAGAGCTCCCACGAGACGACTTAATACGTCTTAGAGCAGGAGCTCTCAAACTGAAGTGCTACAAGGTGGTACTGATGTTAGTAACGCTTGGGTATATGTGTGTGACAGGAGGCATGGTGGTGAGGCAGGGTGAGGAGAGAACATGCATGATGAAGTTGAGAAAGGTAGGGATGAGGGTGAAGCAGAGTGAGTTGAGTGAGGAGCTTCCAGAACGGGACAAGTGAGGAGCTTCCGGAATGATGCAAAGGCAGGGTCGGGGTAAGGGTGAGGGAGGGTGAGGGTGGAGCATGCCGGGTGAGGGAGGGGATGAGGGTGAGGCAGAGTGGGGATGGGTGAGGTGTGACGGACGGGGCAGCAACACAGGGGCCTAGCATGGGGTCTCCTGATAGCGGAAAATCTTAATGCAAATCTTTAGAAAGGAGGAGAGGGGGTAATGTTGGTGGTCGAGGGGAGTGGGGCTTATTGTGGGTAGTTGCAGAGAGAGGGGGGGAAGAGAAGGTTTGAGGAAAAGAGAGGGAAGTTGAGGAGATGGGAATGGGTGAGCATGAGATAGTGGAAGAAAGAAGGAAGTGTGGGGACTGAAGAGGATGGGGAAGTATGTGCCTAGGGAAAAAGTAGGGGAGTAGGGAAGGGAGGAAACAAAAGGATGAGGAAGGAAAGGAAAGTAGCAGAGGAGTGTGTGTGTGTGTGTGTGTGTGTGTGTGTGTGTGTGTGTGTGTGTGTGTGTGTGTGTGTGTGTGTGTGTGTGTGTGTGTGTGTGTGTGTGTGTGTGTGTGTGTGTGTGTGTGTGTGTGTGTGTGTGTGTGTGTGTGTGTGTGTGTGTGTGCATGTGCGTGTCCATGTGTGTGTGTGTGTGCATGTGCGTGTCCGTGTGTGTGTGTGTGTGTGTGTGTGTGTGTGTGTGTGTGTGTGTGTTCTCATTAATGGGAAAGTCGTAGTTGGGGGTGCTGTGTAAGATTTAATGGTGGGGGAGGGAGGGTGGGTGTGTGTATCCTAAAGGAGGCACACAGCGAGGGCCGTGGGAACTGCCTCTCTGGGTAATAAGGGTGTGGGGGCGGTTGAGTGTGCCGGGTTCAAGTCCGAGTGTGGCACAATGATTGGTCGCGGGCTTGAGTAGTGGCACGACCTGGCTTCACTTGGGCCATAATGAGGAGGAGGAACACTGCCTCTTTCTTCTCAGCTTCATTCCTCTTGCAGGTTTCTGCAATTTTTCACCATTTTTTTTCTTAATGGGAGAGGAGTTTAGGAGGTTTTCTAACTCCCCTTTCTTATCATTTGTATCTGTTTTTATGGCACGCAAATATTCTTTCATATGCTGTGCCTACAAACTACAGTACATCAATATTAAAAAAAACTATCCCTCTCTACGATGCTGCATCATTTAGGTAGTCTATTCTGTCTACGGTCAGAGGAGTTACTCAGTTGACAGTGACCACTGCCAAAGAAGAAAAGGTTAAAATGTAACATGCACAATAATAGGTACGGTGATAAGGAGCCTCCACAGCCTATGAGAACACTGTTAGTGTCGATGTGAAGGTGAGAAGGGTGTGAGGCTGGGGTGGGGATGGGGGTGGGAGTTATATTGCAACAAGAGGTGTGTTGTTTAAAGCGGACTCACCCACAATCTCAGCCACTCCCTATACCTCCAATTACATGACACCCCCTGTGGTCCTTTTGCCTTGCCTCCCTTCACCCTGCCTCCCAAATCACCCTGTCCTGCACACACTTGCATTACTTTGCTGCCCTGCCTTGCCTCTCGCTGCCTCACCTCTCCATGTCCTACCCTGCCTCTCCCATTCCACCCTGCCTCGCCTGCACACACTTGCATTACACTGATACCCTCTCCTGTCTCTTCTCAACTCACCTTTCCCTCTCTTCCTTCCGTTTCTCTAATCAACCATCCCTTATGGTTCCAGCCCTGCCACGCCTTGTCCGTCTTTCCACTGTCCTATAGGCCATTCATATTCTACCACACTACAAGCCAGACCTATCTTTTTAGTAAATCCTGCTCTGCCTTGTCCTCCCTGCCATTGCCCTACGCCAGTCTATCTCCCCTGCTTCCTACAACTCAACCTTACCAAATTCCAAACCCTGCCCTGCCTTGCTCTTCCTTCCACTGCCCAGTCCTGCCGGTTTCACACTGCTATCTACCTCCAATTTAATGGAGTTTGTTTCTAACCCTTCCAGTCAGAAAACTCTCTCTTAAACGAATTTCTCGTCTGGCAATAGCTGGAGTAAAATACCAAAAAACAAAACAAAAGTAGCATCATTGCCTTACCTTGCCCGCTTTCCCCTTCCCCGCTTTACCCGTCTTTGCCCTTATCACTTCCTTAATTTCTCCTTTCAAGTCCTATCTTGTTCCCTCTTTCCCGTACCCCATTCTGCTCCTCTTCCGCGTCTCATTCTTCCCTATCTTCCCCTTCTTTATCTTTTCCCCTTCTTCCAGCCCTTCCCTTCCCTTCCCTGCACCTCTTCCACATCCTGCCGGACCCACCACCATCACCACTACCACCACCCACGCACCACCTCCACCACTCACATACCACCAGTCACACACCTCTACCATCACCCATGCACCACAACCATTACCACCCACGCACCAGTACCACAGCCACCCACGCACCAATACCACCGCCATCCACGCACCACCACCAACACCACCACCACCCACCCAGGCACCACCACCACCACCCACCCACGCACCACCACCGCCACCCACCCACGCCTCACCATCACCACCCACGCAAACACCACCACCACCACGACCCACGTAAGCACCACCACCACCACCACCCACCCACGCACGCACCACCACCACCACCCACCCAAGCACCATCACCACCACCCACCCACGCCTCATTACCACCACCCACGCAAGCACCACCACCACCACCCATCCACGCACCACCACCACCACCACCATCACCCACGCAACACCAACACCTCCACCACTCACACACCACCAGTCACATACCACCACCATCACCCATTGCACCACAACCATCACCACCCACGCATCACAATCACCACCACCCACACACTAATACCTCCACCACCCACGCATCACCACCACCACCCACGCACCACCACCATCACCACCACCCACGCACCACCACCATCACCACCACCCACGCACAATTTCACCACCACCACCCACGCACCACAACCACCACCCACGAAACATCACTATCACCACCCTTGCACAACCACCACCACCACCCAAGCACCACCAACACCAGCCACTCACCACCATCACCACCACCCACGATCAACCACCACCACCACCCAAGCACCACCACCACCACCACCCACGCACCATCACTATCACCACCCACGCACCACCTCACGCTGCTGTTATCCTCCCATGATCTCCCGCAGCTCGCCTTTTCCTCCATTATGCTCGTAAATTATCCGTGTTGTTCACAGGGTTAAACATTTTATTATAAGCTCAGCCCGATATGCAAATTGGCCCCTAATACTTCATATATTTAGACCCGGCCAACTCTTGAGCATATTTGTCCTTCGGCTACATCGTCTCTATTGGATTTGTGTTTTTTTCTTATTTTTTATTATGCGACGTGAGGATTCAGTAAGTGTCTCGTAAATTTTGTGTTCACTTCATACAATTCGTATTTTTCATGTAGAATTTTATGAAGAGTCGAGTATAAAGGATCAGGTATCTCGACGTCGAAATTTATCAAGTGACGCGTAAATATGTTTTGATAAAGCCCCGAGTTGGAGCTTGGGATATACGAAAATAATAATTCAGGATAACAGTTGTGTGTGTCGTCAGTCAATTGTTGTGTTAATGGAATGGCCGAGCTTCCACAAGAACAGCTGCAGCGTCATATGTAGTCGCAAAGTCGTATGTTTTGATGTTGCTCAGAAAGGCATATATATATATATATATATATATATATATATATATATATATATATATATATATATATATATATATATATAAAGCAGTTACCTGTATTATTGGTGGAGTTATGTTTTAGTGTAATGTCCGGAGCTTCCATAAGAACAGTTGCGGTATCACTGTCTTTCTTACAAAATGTTTTGTGAAAATATTCTGAGCGGTAATTTGTACAGAGTTCAAGAAGGCAACTAACTTTATCATCAGCCGAGGAGACTCTTGAGTGCCTTGAATTTCTACAAGATCATTCACAGCATCATTCTTATTAGTATTTAGTATTTTTTGACATTACTGTGTACAAGCAAAGGTGATGGTGATGATGATGATTATAATAACAACAATAATAATAATAATAATAATAATAATAAAAATGATGGTAGTAGTAGTAGTACAGTACTAAAGACTACATATACAAAACTCTGGAATCCCCCTAATCTCCCAAACAATGGCCACAGCATCATCTCTGTCAGTCCCGCCAGCGTATATCCCAGGCGGTTTATATGTGAGTAATAAATAACAATAAATGAAAAATATGCTCTGCACTGCCAATTGATGGGGCACAGTACCACCCTCAGTTGTAGAGTCGACGTAGAGTTTTTTTTTTTTTTTCAATGGCCAAAACGTTAATATTCTCTGCTGTACATTTCTTTCCATCATCATCATAACCCCGCCTCTTTTTCCCACCTGCACGTAGGGTGAGGTAGAGTTCAGAAAGCAGTGAAAAGGAAAGAATATGATAGTGGGAGATCTAATCAACAACATTCCCAATGAAAATGGGACACACACCCATTCATTCACTATTCAAGCCTCCGGAATCCTGGCTTCACCTAGGCACATTTTTCCGTAAGCATCTTCATAACTACTTATCAGACGGAGTCAGTCCGACGACTGTCGTGTTAAAAAGGCGATGTCAATCCTTTATCATGCACTCATTGTAACATTCTAATTTTTAAAAGTCATTACCCATGAAATTCCCCTAATGCCCAGAATTTCCACCAGATGTCCACAGCATCATGCTCATTATTTTAAATGTGGAATTCTGTGAGTCTCGTAAAAAGATTTCCACAATACTCCAAAGTAAATTAGTATAAAAGAAAACCGTGCTTAAAAATAAAAAAGGATCAGTTACCCAAGGAATGCCCCGGAATTTCCTCGAGATCGTGCACAGTATCATTGGCCTCCCAAGATGTGATGATTTAAGTGATATCAGAGACCCGGGGTGGGGGCAAAACACGGGTCAATCTGGTGGCACCCCGGGGGGAGAGTCACGGTGGTGGAGATAGTGCCAGCCCGACTCTGATACCGCCCCATTATGATTGTTATCGTGGCGGGGAGGGAGATTCAACTCTATGCTTGGGGTGCGTAAGAGTGGTGGTTGGTGATGGGGTGAGGGAGGGAGGGAAAGGGTTATGATGGAGTGAAGGATGGAGGGGTGAGGGGTGTGTGGTGTAGGGAAAGGGAAGGGAAAGGGACAGTGGAAATAGAGAGGACGGGAAGGAAAGGGGGAGTTGAAGGAGCAAGGAAGAAGGGACGAGGGAAGTGAAAGGTGATGAGCGAATGAAAGAGGGAAAGAGAAAAGTGAATGAGGGAGAAGGACAAGGAAAAGAAAGACGATGGAGACAGGAGAGACGGGATGGGAAAAGTGATGCTGTGAGGAGGGAAGAGAAAGGTGATGGAAGGAGGAAGGAGTAGAGAAGAAATGTGTGATGGAACGGAAGGAGAAGGGTAAAGGGAAGAGAGAGGTGATGGAGGGAAGTAAGCAGAGAACAGTTGATGGAGGTAAGAAGGAAGAGTGGTAAGAGGAGAGATAGGAGGAGTCAAGGAGGAGGTGGACAGGAGGAAGATGAGAAGAATCAGTGGAAGAAAGGGAGAGGGAGAGGAGCAGATAAGTGGATGGGAGGAAGAGGAGCAGAGGAAGAGGTGGAGGGGAAGAAGAGCAGAGGAAGAGGAAGGAACACAAAAGACTGGTAATGGAGTCAAGCGTTCTTTTCTTTGTATATGTAACCATCTTCTTCCTCCTCTTTTTTCCTTTTTCCTGCCCAGCCTGGATGTTCACGGCTTGTATACTGGTGGTCTTAGCAGGCTTCCCAGTACCTCTTCCTTACACCAGTTTTTTTTCTGAGTATGGCACATTATTATTGTTTCTTATGCCTCCTATACAAGCGTGTCCGAATTAAAAAGATGTAATATTTAAGATGATATTGACATCCAGACTCCTGTGCTCACACCAGCTGAATAAACTCACCTGGCGTTAACTGGAACCGGATAACAGATTTGTCCCAATCATAAGGTGGTTAATGTTACTAATAAGAACCTTCTCATGGTCATGTCTTCTCACGTATTAAATCAAAGCGAACGCCAGACGATTTTATTCAGTTGAGATTGAGTCATAGCGACATGAGCTTTAAGTTGTGACATACATAACAAATCGCTAAAGAACAGGTGCTAGGGACCCTCCTAAACCTACCAAAAGTACGGCCTCCAATCGTCCACCATTACCTTCAAACAGCGATATCTCAGCTCAAGGATTCAGTTCCGTTCAGCTCCATCAAACAGACCTCACCGGTGCATAAATTATCAGGGTTCCCGGAAGCCTGCAGGAAAACGAAGATAGAGTTGTGAATAGCATTATCTTTCCATGTACTTTGTGTGTGTGTGTGTGTGTGTGTGTGTGTGTGTGTGTGTGTGTGTGTGTGTGTGTGTGTGTGTGTGTGTGTGTGTGTGTGTATGTGTGTGTGTGTATGTATGTGTGTGTGTGCTCCTCTGTCAGGCAAATGAAGCTTTGACACACGGATTATACTCCCTTGAAGATGAATGTGACGACAATATTTTATTTTGGTTACCGTTAGACAACTTCATTCAACCGAGGGAAGCATCCCGGTCAAAAATGGATTTATCATCATCATCATCATCACTTAATTCCCCACTCCTAGATCGGCTGGTATGAGGTAAAGGACTGACCTACTAAAAACGGTAGTGTAAGTGTGCCAGGTAAACATGATGTGAGGCAGGTGGTGTTAGGGTGGAGTGAAGGTTTGGAATGGTGGTAATTAACACACAGAATGAGGAGAGCAACACCCACAACCAGGCGTCTAGTGCTAGTGGAGGAGTGCTGTACGGAGGACCTATTCATATACACTTTACCTCCATCATTTATTCACTTATTTTTTTTATCTACACTTATTCTTTACTTACTAATTTATTCACTTATTCTTTATGTATATCATTTATTCTTTTATTACTTCTTTCTCTGCGATTCATATATTCCTTTTCCTTTTTCTTCTTCCCGCCACCACCATTTACTGACAAAATTCTCTTCATCCACTTTTCCATTCTCACTCATCCTCTCCACTTCCTTCTTCTTCTGCCTCCCTCTATTCATTCCTCCTCTTTCTCCCTTTTTATCTCCTTCCTCCACGCTCTCCTTCCGCTGTTCATCCCTCTCTCGCTTCCTCCTCATCCTCATTTTGCTCTTCTTCCTCCTGCACTCCCTTCCTTACCTCCACAGTTCTCTTGAAACTCTCCCTCTTTCTTCACCTTTACTTCGCTCTTCGTCGTCGTCGTCCTCCTCGTCCACTCGCCTCCCCTGCCTCCTCCATCCAGCCAGCTATGCCATTCCACCCTGTCTGCCCTCACATAAACCTCCACCATCTTATCTGATATCTCCCCTCCCTCCATCCCATCCCATCCCATCCCTGTCCCGCCCACACTCTGCTTCATCCATGCCCTATCCATTACTTAACATAACCTAATCTAAACTAGTTCACCTAAGCAAACCTAAACTGATCTACCCTAACTTAACCTAGCCCAACTTAGCACAGCCTAATCTAACCTAACCTAAACAATTCAACCTGACCTAAGCCGAACCTGGCCCGCCCTAACTAATCTACCCATATGTAACCTAAGCTAATCTACTCTAACCTGCTACCCCAATTTAACTTCACTTAACCTAGTCTAACTTACCCAGAAATAGCCTAAACAGTTCAACCTAACCCAAGTCTAATCTGACCCACCTAACCTACTCTAACCTACAAAATTTAACCTAACCTAACGTCCATCCTCTTATCTGATACTTTCCTTCCCCCTATCGTCCTCCCACCACATCTTGCACTATATACTACCGAACCCTGCTCCGTCAGTACATTTTAGTCCCTTCACTACGAGACGTCTTCCATAAGCTGAATTAATCTTCGTCCTGCGGTAGTAAGAATGAAATACGGTACAGTAAAAATGACATGGCAGTGCTGAAGGGTTCAACCACTTCAGTACTATAACGTAACTTTGCAAATTCTTACTGCCTTTGCCAAACGACTCTATCCATTACAGGAGAGTCCCTGGTGGTAAAATTAATTAGTTAATTAATTACAAAGTTTAATGTGGAATACGCAACCCCTTCAACTCGAAAATTATGTCATAAGCTGATCAGAATCGTCTGGTGGTAGCAGAAATTGAAATTGTGTCCACGGGCTGAAGGGGTTAATGTTTTTAACCCTGTTCTAGATCGTATTTTATGTAGCATAGATTTTTATACCGCCTCTTCCTTTGTTATTTTTTTTCCATATTAAACTTTATATTCTCTTGTGTGCTATTCATGTCGCGTTAATACCGACACAGTTTACCTTAAAGACATACAAGAGGATGTTGAGTTTTACTGTGCAGAGTAAATCGTTAAGGGAGAGATGCTACGAGCCACTTGAAACACCACTCTGTATCTCGGCCTCACCGTGCTCTACCGCCCCTCCCAGCCCCCACCCCGGCTACAGTAGTGATGCCAGTTACTGTTCATTGTTATGCTTCCTTCTTCGTTTGCTTACAAGACGATATTTATATTAACTCTTTCATCATCTACGGGCACATTATATTATTTTCTCAGGCTGCCACAGAATTATTTTGCTCAACTGAGGAGATATTAGCGCTCAGAAGGAATGAAAACTATCTCCGTTAATTCCTGGATTGCGAGAAATTCCCTCACCTGAATAAAATGATTCGAATTAAGCCTGAATAATATATCCAATTGAGTCTGAGGCAGTAAAAAAGTTAAAATAAAGATTTGTAAATACTCTATTTCTCTTCATACGATATTAATTTTACTACGAATTTATCTTCAGGAACTAGATTACCATTGTTTTTCCTACTATTGTATCATTTTCCTATTTTTTAAACCAACACATCCTTAGGTAATGGCTGGCACGTTTGTTATGATGATAATGATAATGATGGTGATGATGATGGTGATGATGATGATGATCCAACCACATAAACGAACCAGACACTCCCTCAAGCCTGTCTGTCTAAAGAGAGTGGACGTCAGGTATCACTTCCTACTTAGATATTCACAGTTTCACTTTAGGCCTGGCGTCATAGGTGTGTGTGTGTGTGTGTGTGTGTGTGTGTGTGTGTGTGTGTGTGTGTGTGTCCCACCCTTGAGTTTCCTTCCCATCCTTCCCTCTTTCCAACACCTATACTTGTCTCTTGGTTTCTGCACTGGACTTATTTTTGACATCCATCCCTCTCTCCAGTACGGGTTTTCGTTTTTGTCTTGTGCACTTCTTTAACCAGCCTTCCTTCTCTCCACCACCATCATTATCATCATACACTCCCTTCTTTGTCTTTATCAGTTCATATATGGTGCGCTGCAGGATAGGACATTCTCTAGTGAGGGAGAGTGACAGCCATAATGAACTCGTCCCCATGCTGGCCAAGATACAAGTCAGGAAGGACTGTCTGTAGTGAAAAGGATACGTATGAAAGCTGAAGTGTTGTACGGCTGCGTCTGAAATTTCCAACCCTGGCTCGGACGTTATTCCACTGGGCCACCATTGTTCCCAGCCTAACATTATTTTCTTCTAACAAACGGGTCAGATACCTACCCTGCAATACCTCTATCAGTTGAGAGAGAGAGAGAGAGAGAGAGAGAGAGAGAGAGAGAGAGAGAGATCGTGTGAGGGCGCAGGAGTCAACAGCCAGGAGGAGGTGTACAAAAAGCCAAGGCGAGGATGCTGGTCACACGTCGCCCCACAACTATTTCGTCTGGCGGGGCAGGATGGCGGCCCACTTCCTCCACGGACGACGGAGGAAGCAAGGGAGGCGAGGAAGGGAGGGGGGGAAAGACGTGGAGCAATAGAGGAATTGGGGAGAGGAAGAGAAGAAGCGGGGGAGGCGAGGGAGGAAAGAAGAGAGGGAAAGTTGGGAGTGACAAAGGCGGAAACGAGGGAGGAAAGTGAGTAATAAAAAAAAAAAAAGTGAAGAGGAGGAGGTGAGAGAGAACTTAAAAGATTCAAGGGTGGGTGGCAAAAGGGTAAGAAGAGTCAGGAGAGGGAAGAAGGAAGGAGAGATGGGAAGCAAAGGTGAGTGTGAAAGACGAGTCTGTGATGCAAAAGAGGAAAGGGAGGAAGGAAGAGATGTGAAAGGGAGGAGGTGAGGGAGGAAGGCAGGTTGGGGGATGAAAGAATGGAGGGATGGATGGAAATACGAAAGTCGTTAAGCGTGAAAGGTGGACAGAGAGAGAGAGAGAGAGAGAGAGAGAGGGGGGGGGAGGGGACAGAAGGGAAGGAGTAGAAATGAGCACAAATAAGTACAAAAGAAGAAGAGAGAAGAAAAAGAGGAAGTGAGGGGAAGAGAAAAGGAAGAAACAGGAGGAAGACAGAGCGAGAGAAGGAGGAAGAGAGGGAGGGATGAAAAGACAAGTACAGGAAGTGAAAGAGGGGAGGGGGGGAGGGAGTAGGAGAGGGAGAGGAACGTAGTAGACTAAAGAGAAAGACATAGAATAAAAGAGGAAATGGAAGGAGGGAATATGAGAAAAAAGGAATTTAGTAGAAAGAAACGTGAGAGGAGATGAATGAGATAGAGATAGATAGATAGATAGATTTCTAGACATATATAGAGAGAGGAGGGGTGGTGGAAAGAGCAAACGAGAAAAGAAGAACGCACAGCTATACCATTTGCAAGGAAATGTCACGAAAATCAAGTCAACTCCACCAGCGAACGTTCCTTGACATCCTCCTCCACCACCACCATCACCTCGCTGTCCTGAGGTCGCAGTCATAAACATTACCCACCCTAAGTTTTTATAAGACTGCTTGTTTTTGCCTTTACTCTCACTCATACAACTGCAAAACACTTTGCAACGAAATTAAAGTGAATATCAAAGCAAAAACTTCATTACGAGAAAACGAAAATATTCCTTATTTTAATTAGTAGCTATGGAGGCCTGTTTGTCGTAAGAACCCGTGAAGATCCTTTGTGAATGCGGATCCTGGACCACGGGAAATGATTCTTAACTTCCAGCAAACTGGCGGAGCGGAGCGGATCAGAGAGGCGGACCATGCAATAAGGTCGCTGGCATATTGGGGAGCATTGTTACACCACCATGCCTTACACACTGGACCTAGCAGATTGTGTTTTCACCCATGATCTGCCTGTCTCCCCCCCTTGTTCACTTCTGTGTTTGCCCGTCCAGCTTTTTCTATGTCTGTCTTTGTGTGTCTGTCTATCTGTTTGTCACTATCTCTGTCTGCCTTTGTCTGTATGTTTCTGACTGTCTCATTCAACTTGTCTGTCTTAATGGCCAACTTTTAACCAGATTACGGACAGACTAACGGCATCATAACCCAAGGTTAAAATAATTTCACTTTGGTGAGAGTGCATCCGAGTGCAGGGACACAATCATACTCTCAGCTAATAAATAAATAAAAGCTATTTGAATTGCTCAGCATGGCAGAGGGATGCATTCTAGAAAGGTTCCTTCCAGTTTTTGCAGTATCCAGTCTTGAGCCGCGATGAAGTAGCGACCATGAACGTATTGTTACTGTTTCCCACTGACTGGTCACTGAGCCGTAATCTCGCTGGAGCGACACGTTTCGTAACGCCTTGGCCTCATCGATTTCCATATTACAGGTACACCTTCGTGTAATATATATGTTAATAATGAAAACCATGTCGACATTACAGAGACATGAATAACGTACAAGGCAATGTTAAGATGTAATCAACAGTATTTGTCGCAAAAGAGGAGTTGCCACGTTTCCCAAGCCAACAAGAATAACCGAGTCACACGTATCATGATCAGTGTGCATTAATTATTATATGCACCACGGGCTGTGCAAAGGACACGGCGTACATACCATTTTTTACCGTAGGTCACGTACACATAACGTCTTTCTTTGCATCAGTCAGCAACTCCAGACAACAACAGGTCAATTCTGGAACTGTCTTCCTCTGTCTGTATTTCCTACTTCCTATTATCTCCAGTTTTTCAAACGCAGTGTGTCAAGCAATCTCGAAATGAACGAATCTTGAATTTGGCTCTCTTTTATATATATATATTTTTTTTTCTTGGAAGGAACGGTTTGCGGGTTACTGGCCTTTGGTTCCTTCTTCCTTGCATTAAAAAAAAGACACATTGTTACACCTGGCTTTTTCCTTTTTGTAAAATAGCAGAAGTATCCTCCACCCAGTATCATTCACTCTCTGCTATGGCATCCCGCTCTGCCCACTCTGCCTTCTACTAGTCAACCCCACCTTTCCTTCCCATCTGCACTACCTTTCTCTCCTTGCCATCCCTTCCTCTGCTTTACCCATTCGTGCCTCTCCCTTATCCATACTTTTCTCCTAAACCCTGCCCTAAATTGCCATTAATTCCCCTCTCGGACCTTCCTCAACTTATTTCCAACCTAATAAATTCTACACTAACAGAATCGAACCAAACCGAACTGAACTTAACCTAACCTAACCTAAATGGCTTGAACCTAACTTCTAATTTAAACCTAACTTATCCTACAGTAATGGAACCGAATCTACCCTAACCTAACCTAACCTCTAAAATCTACTTTAGCATTTCCCTTCCTTCTCCAACCCTGTCCCACCCATCCTTCCCTGCCGGTCTGAGCATAAAGTGGTCCTGAACAAAAGGGTGTGGGCCAAGCAGCTCTTGTACTCCTCCCGGGCCCTGCCAAGCACCCCCTGCCACCGCCACCGCCCTCACGCCATCATTTTCCTGGCTAAAACAAACTATGGACTTTTTGCATGCGGCGCGGGAGGGAAATTACTGGTATCGGCACGACACATCTGCGGGCCGGGCTGGTTGGTAAGGGAAGGGGAGGGGCAGGCCATGGCGCGACGCACAGGACGCATTATATCCTACCCTGCCATCCTTTTCTGCCCCGCCCTATAAAGCCCTACCCTACCCAGTTCTGCCCTGCCCTTCCCTATCGTGCACTACTCTGCCTGGCCCTTCCCAACCCTGTCCTGCACCCATTTTATTCACTTATGACCGTAAATATTATCTCTTCCACATTTTTTACCTTTTTGCAATATAATTTCTCTGACACATTTCATTCACTCACTGGTTGCTGTGAGTGTTATTCCATCCATTTCACCCACTTAATACTCTGACTGTTACCCCACTTGCCCACACATTTTATCCGCTCATTACCATGAATTTTATCCCTTCTCCATTCACCCATCCCATCCACTTGATACTCTGAATCGGTAGCACATGGCCAGTGGCCACTCCTTGGCTATATGGCCACTTCTGACAGCTTTGAGTGCATGAGACCAGCTCTGTTATCAGGGGACGTATATGTAAACTGTAATGAGCTTAACTTGTATGAGATGAACATTCATTTTAATTCATGGAGGTACCAAACACCTTACAATCAAACAAGGACGAATAGTGGCGTTGAATAATACGACAAAGCTTTACAGTGATAATATATAACTTCTGTGGAGACTTGTTTATCGCAAAAAAACTATGAATATCGTTCATGAATATTTTCTCCGGCCTCCCTGATGGTGAGTTGGGGCAATAATGGCGGTGGTGGGAGTGGGTCACTTAACCTCACTAATCTAATGGCTTATTATTTATTCTGTTTTGCTATTTTCCAGAGGATATTGCTTAATTTAGAAAAAGACCTCTGGTAGTGAAGGGTTTAATACGACTACAGCTGCCCCTACGACTTTGACAATTATCTTCAAAGCTGAACAGAATATCTGAAACTTTTAAGACTTACAAGACTTACCGTAGTAAAAACTACGATGTGTCGTCCGGCCAAAAGGATTAACCACTTCATTGCAAACATATTTAATATTTTATTTTTCTGTCCATCTTAAGAGAGTCTCCTAATAGTGAAAGGGTTCGAAAAACTATCTCAAGGTGAAAGAATCGTCAAGTCGTAGTCGACTTAAATCAGAAGCGTTGTTGCTGTGGTGTATGAATCAACGCCCGCAGTACTACGACGCATTCTTTATATTTATATTCTCGCTATAACCAGTTTATTTCAGCAATAGGGAGACTGGTACTCATTCAGCCATGGGGAGACCTCTCGTAGCACGGAGGTCATCCCTTCACTACCAGCCGTTTTCTCTAAGCTGAATAATATCGTCTGGAGATAGCAAGAATTAAACTAAATAAAACGTCACAGTACTGAAAGGGTTAACCAGAGGATCGAGCTGTACACTTGTTAACTACCACCCCCCTACCCACTGCCCCCCACCGACTCCAACAAACGGAGGCGAGTGTGTGGAGGCCGGGAGGGGGTGGAAAAACTTGTGCTATACACCGCCCGGGTTGTGGAGTGGCCGCCTGACCCCTCACACCTCGACTCGTGACCCCCACAGACACCTGACTTTACTTCGGGAATCTTGATGGGATTTTGATGTTCGCCCTGGACGCATAAAAGTAATCAGAGGGATGACCAGACCAGGTGCTGATGTGACGAGCTCCCTTCTCCTTCACCTTTCCTACCTCACCCCACCCACCTCAACTACCTCGTCCGCCTTAACTGGCTCACCCACATTCCTCACCTTACTAAACATCCTTCCTTACCTCTCTTACCTCACTTACTTCACCTCACCAGCCCTCCAGTTTCACCTCGTCAACATTCAAGTCCCCCTTTCCCCACCTGCCTCATCTTGCTAACTCTCCTGTCTATACCTTTCTCACCCACCTCGCTTCACCAATCCTCTTGCCTTATTGCCCACACCTCACCACCCCTCTTGCCTCACCTGCCTCATCTGGCCAACCTTCATGCCTGGCTTCTAAACCTCCTAACGCCCTGCGTACAAGTTTAAGCCCTTATGAAACTGAGTGTGAAGTTGTGCCGGAGGTGGTAATTTACATAGGTGTGAAGGCTGTCAGCGCCGTCATGAGTTATTGAGGCAAATAGCACCACGGGGGCTGAGGTCCCGTTCAAGTGAGAAAGTCGGCACTCTAAACAGTTTTGGAAATAGAGTTTTGGGGTAAACTATTCATGAGCGCTGCATATATCAAGAGTTCTTAAAGTTCTTTGTGAATAGATACCGTACATCTTTGCTTTACTATTCTGATCTTCGATGCGTAGAAAAGATTCCGTGATTATACTTCTCTGTAACAAAGTTTCGAAAGGTCTTATTTTGCTGCTTTTTGCCATTTATTGTACGCCTTTGTACTCAGAATTACGCACTACTATCCTATTTCTTTATAATTTTCTTTCAACCCCCCCCCTCTCTCTCTGTACAGTACACACACACACACACACACACACATATATATATATATATATATATATATATATATATATATATAGTGTATGTGCGTGTGTGAGTGGGTGTGTGTGCGTGTACACTGAGCGTCGCCTCTTGTTCCTGGCGGAGTCACGCTTTTGTGGGCCTCTCAAAAAATGACGTGATTGATTTGTGCTCGCACTGAGAGGTCGTTCACCCCCACACTCACCAAGCACTGCAGCAATCAAAGCAACACTCACATTTTACTCACTGAAAAATCCGTGAACTCTGGTTTCCTTCCCTGATTAAAAGCGGCGTAGGAGCGGAAATTAGAAGAGAGAAAGAGAGACAGTAAGAGAGAGAAAGAGCAGTGTGAGGGGGGGAGGGAGAGTGACAAGGAGAGAGAGAGGTGTCATTGTGAGGCCAGACAATGCTCTCATTACCGGTGGCTCACGTTGTCCCCCGACCTCCTTCCTCGACCACTTGGGCGCAGCACTAGATCTCACCCTAGCCCACAGCCCTGGACCTCATCTTAGCCCACAACACCAGACCTCACCCCAGCCCACAACATTAGATCTCACCCTAGCCCACAGCATGGAGGTCATCTTATTCCATATCACCAGACAACACTAAGCTTCACCCTGATTTAAAAGCTACACATTAACACGGGCTCAGCACTAGATTTTACTCTATCTCGCAACACAGACCTCACTCTGATTCACCCTAACCTGCATTCATATACTGGCTAAGTACTAAGTCCCACCATCTCGCAACGCAGACCCTCTCGTCACACCTTCACATTCAGCCAACAATCTCAAAGGGGCACAGTGCAGCACCTCACTCCTTCCCCACGACACACATCACACAGGAGCAACACAAGACACAACGTAAGAGTGGCGACGGAGACGTTGGGAGGCGTTTTTAAAGGGCCACCCTGGTTGAACTCCGGGATTAGACACCTGGCAATAAATGAACTGACAGACTGTTCGTTTCGTCCACTTCTTACATCTACTGACACTAGAATAAGTACTCCAGGCATACTACTCGTAAGTGACATTTTTTTCTTCACCTGCACCTAATGGCGTCAGAGTAGGCAATCGAATCATAGACCTTTGATATGACTTCTTTTTCTTTTTCATTCTTTTTTACTCTGCACTATTATTTCACAGTTGGCAACAAAAGCAGAGAACGTTTACTATACTCTCCATTTATATGTTATGGACCTAATGAATTCAGAGTAGGCAATCCAGGCATGAAACTCTTGCTAGGCTCATTCTGTCATCTGGACCTGATGACGTCAGCGTATGCAAGCGAGACGTAGCACCCCTTTACGTAACCTTTTTTTATAAAGTTGAATTGCATCTCAGGGTCGTATTTTCGCGTTGAGTTTAGAAGGCTCTAGAGCAGCTGTCCCTCTTCAGTTTATTTCTGTATTCTGCACGTCAGTATTTTCCTGTATTTTATTTAAAAAGACTGTCGACATTCAGTAGATACCAATAACATATATACAAGACAATATTAATTAACCTTTAAACTTAGACTGAAACTGATACAAATGTTACACACTCACACGGGCGTAACGCTAGATTTTACGCTAATTCGCAACACAGATGCTTTGATTTTTTATTCTCGCTACTACAATTGTTTTTATAACGTGTTAGGGCACGTACCACGTGCAGAGATAAAGCACACTCTAATATGACCATCATTCTAGCGTATATAGGTATATCATTCTGGCTGAGGCCAGAATAATTCATTCAACTGAGGGAAGCACTTGGCCGTCAAAGGGTTAAGCTGTTACATCAGTGTTTGTCCTGGGTTGGTGAGGGAGGAGGATCTGATGTGATGAGGGGGAAGGGAAGTATGTCATGGATGTGGGTCCTGGCAGTATACCGCAGTGGGGCTCTGGCTGTCCTAAGGAATAGCAAGAGCGTATGTGTCCTGGGAGAGTGAGTGAGACTGCGGGGGGAAGAGGAAGGACTGGAGTGAATCTAGGGCGGTGAGGAGAGAGAGAGAGCAGCTGACACCGGAAGGGCGGCTCCCGGCATCAGGGTGGAGGAGGTGGAGGGCTGAGGGTGACACAAGACTAGGGTGGAAGGAAGACAAGAACACAACCAATCTACCTAAAACTTCCTCTCCACATCCACCTACTGACACCAGACCAGTGTGGAAGTGCAGGAAGACGTGGAAGGGAAGAAAGACACAAACACAGTTAATCCATCTCAAACTCACCTTCCACCTCCACCCACTCTCATTACAGAATACATTGTAAAGGTCATGGAACTGATACAGATGTGTATACATCAGTTGTTTTTAACTTAAAACCTCTTGTAGTGAGGGAGAAAAAGATGGCTATATCTAACCCCTCTAGCTCGAAAATTCTCTCCTAAGCTTAATAAACTGCAGCAGTAATGGCATACAAAAGAATTATCGCAGTGAAGAGGTTAAGCGACATCTTCAAATTACGTGGTATAGTTTTCATCAGTGGTGCATGCCTACACTTTAGCTTATTCGTATTTTTAACATAACCTGATTTTCACTCATTATCCAGGCTAAGAATTCCACTTACTCGTAACTCGCATCTTACATGTTGTCTCTCACCTTTCCCATACGTAAATCTTGGTCAATACGAGAAATTAAAATTTCTGGTATTTGTATCTTTTTTTTAATGTAATTTTGGGTAGTCGTATAGGCTTAAACCTTCTCCATACTCGCAGGTTTAATATTATGTGATACTGAGTCACGAGAAAAGCTTAAGTTTCTAAAAATTCGTACCTCTTAAGTGACATGTTCAATTTACGTTGTTTCTCTGAACTTACGTGACATGTCCTTCAACTTTTAATAGCATTTTGTGCAACAACACGGGATTAGACATCCACATTACTGCCTTTTTCATTTTGCGTGATTTTCAGCCATAACACGCTTAAACTTCCAAATAATGGCATTTTCAAAAACACGTGACACAACCCTCAGCTGAATTTATACGTGACACATCTTTCAACTTACACGATACATTCAGAGTTACGACACAGGCTTAGACTTCCAAATATCCGTATCTCCAACTTGACGTCATCTCCCAGCAGAATCGGACACTTTTTAGAGCCCAGAATTAAGGCGTCATCCCTCTGTGTGTCTTTATATCTCGTTTGTTTTCGTTCCTCGCCGCCCAGGTGATGAACCGTGTGAGCGAAGGTGATCGAGAGGAAGTGGGAAGGGAAATGAGACTCCCGTACGCTGTGTCACAATGGAGGAAAAGGGAGGGTGGGAGAGAAAAAGGAAAGGAAGGAGGGTGGGTGGGAAGGTGGGATGAGGAGAGAGAGAGAGAAAGAGAGAGAGAGAGAGATGGGGATGGGGTGGAAAGGAAAGGAGCAAGATAAAGATGAAAGCAAGGGAGTAAGAGAAAGGAGAGAGAGTGATAGGAACAGAAAGTGAGAGAGAGACGAAAGGAAAAGAGGGAAGGAGAAAAGGGGAAGAAAGCACTAAGAAAGAAAGGGAGGTAGCAAAAGAAGGGACAATATGAGAAAGAAAATGGAGGGAGAGGGGGAGAGAGGAAAGGCAGGGAGGAGGGGAGAGAAGCGATGAAGGGATGTAGGGAGGCGGGGAAGAGGAAATGAAGAAACATTACAAAAAGAGGTGGTGTTGCCTAGGGAGGAGGAAGTGAATCATGGACACACAAAAAGTTATTCACTTCTCTGGTTACTCACATCTCACTGTCCTCACTTTAATTGCCTTAACATGAACTACCCCAACTTTAACTGTCCTCACCTGAACTGCTCTCACTTAAACTGTCCTCACCTATAATGTCTTCACCTAAATTGTCCTCACCTATTCTGACTTCACCTATACTGTCCTGCCCTTAAGTGTCCTCACCTAAGCAGCCCTCACCATAACTACCTTCATCTGGACCTGTCTCACCTAAACTACCCTCGCTTGAACCGCCCTCATCTAAATTATCCGTACATGAACTGCCTTCGCCAGAGTTTCCCCTCAACTACGGCACCAGCACACTCATTCTGACACTACAGCACTATCTTCACCTGTACAGTTAGGACATCTCGTCATGTCGCTATACGAAATAAAGAATGATTGACTGAATGACAATCTGTTGCGTAGTTTTCCTTCTCTCCACACCTTGTTATCCTCACCCTCTACACCTCTACTCTTCTCATCTGTTTACACCTCATCTGTATTTCCCCACCTGTACTAGCCTTACCTCCTCCTGTACTCCTGTCATCCTCCACACCTGGCTGTCCTCACCTGCCACCCCCCTCACCTGTTACACCTCTTCTCTTCCACACCTGTCTTGCACCTGTACCTTCCTCACCTGTTCTCACCTGTACAACTTTCATCCGACACACCTGTCTCATCCTCCCCACCACAGCATTACTGTCTTCGCTTTCAGTTACCAAATCTACACAGCCACCTGAAAGTTGATATGAGAGTGTGTGCGCCATATGTTGTGGACAGGACACCTATTTGACTTAGGAGAATAGACAGACTAGTTTACACCCAGAGTTGGAAGTAATTTATCCGACTCTTGTGATCAGTTCTGGCTGCCCAGGTTGTATCATCACAATAAAGTATGTATCCTCAAAAAAAAAAAAAAAAAAAAAAAAAAAAAAAAGTCCGTGTGAATAATTATGTTGTCACTGATGCATAATTTTCTTAAACACTAACGGTCAAGTAAAGAAGTGTCTGAGATCTGTATATGTTACTCCTCTTAAAAGACTCATGCTAGTGTTTAAGAGTAAAAACGAAAAAAAAAAAATGAATATATTCTTCGAGTCAAGTCCAAGCCTATGAAGTGATGGCAAACAAACTGGAAAGTAAAAGTCTGCACCATCTAATGGTATGTGAGATTACAAAAATGTAAACCCTCCAGACAATGCTTGTGTCATCTGTTTAAAACTAATTTAATATTCTGACACGATAGAAAATTAATGCTGATGAATTATATTGAAATCAGATATAACAAAAATTTGGTACTTCTAGAATGGAAGACTACATGCCAAATTAAGGTCAGAATATCTTATCTTGGCATTGTTGAATATTTGTAAAGGTTTAATGTAAGACAGGTTCAACGAGACCGGGTGTCTTAGGTCAAGCAACAATATATACAATATATATATTTGATACAGTAAGAACTATAATAACCTTTTAAAAGTAGCTTATTTATAATGCTCTGAACACAGTATAAGTATACATTAATGACTGACCTCATTAGGCTGATTTCTAGAGTATACAGAGTACTAAGTACTCTATAAATGCATATGAGAAATAATTAACCTGCGAACAGCGAACCATCTGTATCATTCTCCTCATTACGATGACGCCTCTTGCTCGTATATTTTCTTGTCACTGTCAGATAGTTTCATTCAGCTTAAGGGAGACCTCCCATAGCGAAGGGGTTAAGGGAGGAGAGAGGTTTTTCTTGATATTTGTTTTAAAAGTCGTCCTTGGATAGCAAGAGTATGATAGAAAAAGCGTCATCATATTGAACTGAGGCTACTACATCAGTGACTATTCTGAACAAGAGGCCTGATGATTCAGTGGTCTGCGGCACAGTCCGGAGAGAGAACAGCTTGATTTACGCATCGATTCGAATCTCCGAGATACTTTTCCTCCCATAATGCAGTTTGTATCCTGTGTATCCCATTGCTTTTGTATTTATCAATTTCTGTGAACCTTCTCAATTTTTTCTGTGAACCTACTGACTTTTTCTGCGAACTGTCTGTACTTCCCTACTTCTGCCATTGTAGCAGCACTCTGTATTAACCTGTCGTGTTGCAGGTGTTTGCTTTCCTTTTTACTCTTTTGTATTCCTTCCTATCACCCCCCCCCTCCCTTCTCCCACTCTCCTTCCGCTCCACACTGTTCTACTCTCCTTTGCCGGCTACCTTCATCCTTTCACTCTCCTGCCCCTCATTTCTGATCCTCCCCTCTCCTTCATCCTCCCCTCCTTACTCCTTCCCCTTTCCTCCCTCGTCCTCTTCCTCCTCTCACCTAGCACCCTTTCCTATCCACTCTTTCAAGTCTGGCCCTCCCCTTCATCATCCATATCCCATTTTGTACCCCAGTCTCTCTCCCCTCCAACCTCTTTCCCTCCTCACCACTGTACCCTTCTCCCCTTACCTTCCCCTCTCTCATCCCCTCTACCCTTTTCCCTCTTTCCGCCCCTTCCCTGTCCTCTTGCCTGCCCTACCCCCATCCCTCCATGTCTGATCACTGTCTCTCCCCACCAGATGGGTCCCAGGGGCGGCACGAAGAAGGTATGGCAGTATGTCTGACCACTAACCCAGGGGCGGGGGTGGGGGAAGGGAAGGAGCAAGGGAATGGAAGGGGGATAAGCACCGTACGGAGAGCAGTAGAGAGCGAGAATTTGCTTATCTAGAGGCTTACTGGTGTCAGAGGCTAGCCATTTTGTGCCATTTCAAGTCTAGAGTAACCTTAGTTTCACCATCCCACTCCTCTTTCCCAGCTAAAGGATGGGGTAAGGAAGGATCCAGAAAAAGTGAAACAAATGTCATAAAGTAAGAAAATTGTCAACTAGAACGACCAGTGTAATGAGCTAAAGAAAATATCGCTCACATATAAGGCCTAGAATGCACATTTTAGTTTTTTTTTTCTTTGTTACATGATGCCATCCGAAGTTTAAAGTAAAGAATAGACAGAAGTACTGGATGATAACCAATATGGATGAGATGGCCAGCTTTGTGCACCAGAGTTAAAAGAGATGGAACAACCACGACCACTGTAGTGTATCAATCACTCGCAAAGCCACTGCAAATATTGTGATTTGTATGGCAAACTAATGTCAAGTATTGTTAGGATATCCATGTGTTTTACACCGTTCATACAAATTAACAAAAGATAATGTAGACAATATGTGGGCGGGCGAGAGATACAACACAGTGTCCACAGTTGTCCCATCTGTGTTTACTATCGAGTTTTGTTTACCACTTACTAACCTGGGTTGGATACTGTGGTGAGGA
Source organism: Coenobita brevimanus (assembly GCF_032717465.1). Lineage (NCBI taxonomy): Eukaryota > Metazoa > Arthropoda > Malacostraca > Decapoda > Coenobitidae > Coenobita > Coenobita brevimanus. Next base: position 37,259,784 of record NC_137008.1, on the reverse strand, counting down.
AGGTCTCACTCCTTTAACGCTTTTTATTAAATAACTCACTAACTCCTAGGACCTGCAGCTTATATATATATATATATATATATATATATATATATATATATATATATATATATATATATATGTATGCCTGTGTGCTTGGGCAAAAAATGCGTTCTCTGAAGCCTAACAGCCATTCTACGAACAACAACAGATAAAGATACCTTCTCATGCCACCAACTGAGTATTAATATTCCTGAATCCTCATTAAAGACTGGTGCGATGCGTGAGATCAGTTCAAGCTTTGGTAAAGAAATTCACTTCCTTAAACTGTTTCCTGCCTCAGTCTGTGGTCGATCTGGCGTCCTTTCAGTCAGCAGCCAGCTCTTCTGCCACCTCACCACCACTTCCTCCTCGGTCTGAGGATATCCGAGGTGGGAGTGACTAATATCCTCATGATCGCCAGCTTATTCATAACATTGCGACACACACACACACACACACACACACACACACACACACACACACACACACACACACACACACACACACACACACACACTTAGACAGTTAACCCTCTTATCTCCACAAAAATCTATACTGTTTATTCTTATTAGCGCCGAGCAGTTTGATTCAGCTTAGGAGTGGCCTCTGTCGACTCAGGGTTACAAACGAATCTCCTGCTTCACTCCGTCCACGTCATGAATCATATATCTTTTCCTCTTGGCGTCACCGGGCTGTTCTTTGCAGCATAGGAGTGAATGGCTTACTATCATCAGAGGGTTAAATATTATTTCTCTGGAGTAAATGCAATAAGAGTTTTTGGATGCTGTACAAAATACCTCTCGTCTGAACTGTATTATAGCCAGTGTGAGAGGGAAAGAAGGGAGAGATGATGTGGGATAATGGGAAAGAAGAATGGAGAACGAGGATGAGAGGAGAGGAGACAGAGAGAGAATGGAAGAAAAGTGTAGCGAAGGAGGTTGACAGAAGAAAGAAAATTGATAAATACTGTGAAGGAAAGATAGAGGAGGAGGAGAAGAGATGAAGAAGAAAGAAAGTAAAGAGAAAGTGCTGAGGGCAATGTGAAGAGAGGCAAAGGCATAACAGGAAGAGAAAGGTTAGAGATGAATAATAAGAGATGAGGAACTAATATCTATGATAAAGGCTTGAAAGCAGAATGAAAGAAGATAAAAAAAAAAAATGGATGAAGATGAAGATGTAAATGAGGTGAGAGCAAAGGTTGAGGCTGGTTATACCCGCTTCACCCACTTGCCTCACCCACATGTCAAGAGTGCGGCAGTTTAGCTAGTACTTGTTTCCAGTTTCAGGCCAGTCTAGTAGGCGCAGTAGAGTGGGGCAGGTCAGGTGTTGCTGAGGAAGAGCAGGGTGTGGTTGGTAGGGCGAGGCAATGTAGAGTGATGGTGAGGCAGGATGAGACTAGGCAGGGTGAGCAAAGACAGGGTGATGGTGAGGAAGAGTGAGTAAAAACAGGGTAGTGGTGAGTCGGAAGGGAAAAGACAAGGTGATGGTTAGTTAAGGCGGGTTAGTAATGAAGCAGGGTAAGGATGCACAAGCTGGTGATGCTGCAGGATAAAGTAAGACGGTGGTGGTGAGGCATGGGGTGGTGGTGGGCAGAGTTAGACAAGGCAGGGTGGTGGTGAGACATGGTAAGACGAAGGAGGGTGGTGGAGGGCAGCGTTAGACGAGGCAGGGTGGTAGTGAGGCATGGTAAGTTAAAGTAGGGTGGTGGTGAGCAGAGTTAACAAGGCAGGGTGGTGGTGAGGCATGGTAACACAAGGCAAAGTAAAGGTGGTGGTGAGGCATGGTAACACAAGGCAAAGTAAAGGTGGTGGTAAAACTGGTGAGGAAAAATTGTATTGGAAGTTATCACACGTGTCCTACTATTTCTTCTCAGCCACTATGCCAGGTACTGTACGTCTACTTATTCAGGTCAGATTACGCAGCTCTCTCTTTACAAGGCATTATTTATTGACTCACATTATTTGCTTTATTTACGTGTTTATTTACTGTATTTACTTGTTTGTTCAGCATCACGCAGGGAAGGGAAAAGCTTTGCCTGTTAGTGGAGTCTGTTTACCGAGATGTCAATGAGGGGGTTGGTGGTGGATGGGTGAGAGACAGAGAGGTTTGGAGAGTGGACTATTGGGTAAGGTAGGCTGGAGTGTAGGGTGTAGGGTGTAGGGTGAGATGGGGATATAGGGTGAGGCAGGGCAGTGTGTAAGGTGTAGGGTGAGACACTGGATATAGGTGAGGCAAGCTGGGGTGTAGGATGAGACAGGGGATGTGGAGTGAGATAGACTGGGATGTATAGTGTAGGGTGGGGCAGGCTAAAATATAAGATGATGTAGGTTAGCTTAGGCCTAGGCAGGGGATGTAGGGAGAGATAGGTTGATGTATTGGGTGTGGCAGGGTATTGTATTGTAATGTAGGAGTGGTGTGTGAAGAATGGCGTAGGGGTAATGTGTAGAAGACGAGACAAGTGTATGGAGAGTAAGGCAGGTTTAGTGTGTGAAGAGCGAAACAGGGGTGATGTGGAGAGAAAGACGGGGTTATTGAGGGAGTAGCAGGAGGAGAGGAGGGGGGGGGGACACGACAGGTAATATGTGGAAGAGAAGGAGGGATGCAGAGCAGTAGCGCAAAGAAGGAGAAATGAGGGAATGTTAAATGTACCGCAGATTAACTAGTGTCGGTGAGGAGAGGTGTTGGTGTAGACAGGAGGGTGTCCTGGGAGGAAGGGAGGTGTTTGCTAGTAGACTGTGGCTGTGATGTCTTTGGGAGAGGAAGAGCAGTAGAATAAGAACTGTGGTTGCGTGTTCAGATCCGGCTGTTGCAGGGAAACAGTTACAGGATCTGGATTCGATGCCAACGTGTTGACAGATCCTACTGTACACATGACCCTACCAACATGAACAGCGCACAGCTGCGATGAAAATCTAAGAAAATCGGGAAGAACAGCCTTATTATTCAAACATAACTCAGAAAGCAAAGGAACAGACAAGCTTCCATTTGTTTTTAATGTTTTGAACCACCTAATGTACACAGAATATGACAAGCTTTTCGATATCGGCCCTGATTTCACTTTGTAATGTAGTATGCTGGCCAATCAGATCGAGTAATCATAAGCATCCATAAATAATCGAGATAAACTGAGGGAATGCACACATCTTCGCCTCTAAACGTCAATAATTCGACCGCATGATGAAGAAGTTCATGAAGCAGTGATGAAGAGAAGGACAATGTGATGAAAATGTAACAAGTGGAAATATGATGAAACAAAGAGGAACAAACAGCATATGAAAAGGTAATGAAGAGAGGCGTATAATAATTAGAGTGAAGACTATATAAGAAGAGAGTTGACGAGGATGAAACGGAGATGAATAAAGAGATAATGAAGACATGGTTAGAAGACAGACAGAGGCGAAGGAGGGGAATAAGCAAGAAGAAAGATTATGAGGGGGAAAGAGGAAAAAAGGAATGAATGTAGTAAGTAGATAAAACAATAGTTAAATAGGAGAATCGGTAAAGGAACGAGACAAGATTAATGAATATATAATTAAGAGAATGAGAAATGAAGAATGTAAAGTAAATCCCTAAGAAAAGTAAAGAAGAGAATGAGTAAAGAAAACTGAAATGATCAGTGAAATGAATGAACAAAACAAGATAAAACAAAAGAAATAAACAAGAATATGAAGAAAGGAACAGATGAAGACAGAAAGGAAGGATTGAAGGGAATGAGTTTGTAAGTGGTAATGGAAATGAACAAACATTGCATTAAGCGAGAGAGAGAGAGAGAGAGAGAGAGAGAGAGAGAGAGAGAGAGAGAGAATGTGTAGTGACGAGTAAGAAAATACTAAATATTGGAAGGCAGAACTAATATTAAAAGTAGAAAAATGAAAAAGAAAAAATGAGAGAATTAAAAAATAGGAAGAGTGAAAGGGATAAGATAAAAGGAGAAAATTAAGAAAAATGAAGTAATGACTGTATGCAGAACTAAGGAAAACCACTGAAAAAGAAACACGAGTAATTGCAATGGAAGAGAAGGTAGGTCACAGAATACAGTTAAGAATACAGTGATAAAACAGAGAAGTAAAAAGTCTGAAAAGATGAAGAAAATTTAGTTCGTAGCGATGATGATAAAACCGACAAATATTAGGGAATGCCGAGAGGGGAGAAAGGAATAATGTCAAGCAGCTATGAAAGTTTTAAAAATGCGATGAAACAGAGATTAACAATAAAAAGGATGTCTGTGGCCGTGATAGGAATAGACAAGTATTTACTACAAAAACATTAATAACAAGAGGAAAAGAGAAACAAGAATGAGGCAAAACAGCGAAGAATGTGAGAGTAAGATGATGATACAACAGGGTGTGAAGAGACAGTGATGAGAATGTTCTCGTAGCGTTGAAGGGAAAGAAAATAATACAAAAAGAAGATGTAAAGAAAATGAAAGGAGAGAGAGAGAACTAATAGATCAAACTTATATGTGAACCAAGTTTGGAAAGGGAAGACAATGTATACGTGGCCGTGAAGAGAAAAAAGGCAGTACTACAGAGAAGATGAGAAGGAAAAATAACAACAAACAGCGAAGGAAATATAACAAAAGAAGATAGGTAAAATAATAAAATGAACCAAAGATTGTGAGGAGATACTGAAAAGAATGAATTTGTGGTGGTGCTGGGTATTATACAATGAGAAACGAAGGACAGAGGAGAAGGAGAAAGAATAAGACCGAAAATAACAAAAAAGAGAAGTAACAGAATGAGAATAATGATAAATAATGATAAATAATGACAAAATAATGAAGAGGGCTGAATAAGCGAGGGTGGAGAGAGAAAAACAGATTAATATTAAAGAGATAATGAAGAGGGCAGAATAAGCGAGGGTGGAGAAAGAAAAATGAGAGTGGATATCACAGCTTAACAACCCAGCCTGTGTGTGTGTGTGTGTGTGTGTGTGTGTGTGTGTGTGTGTGCGTAAGCTGAATAATTGTCTCGGTGTACTTACTGAGTTGTATATCTGTGCTGAGTTTTCTGTATATGCACGTATATGTGTACACGTATGTTCGTACTGTACGTATGTGTATGTGCGATTTTGTATTTGCGTATATGTGTAGGTGATAGTTCATGTGTGTGTGTGTGTGTGTGTGTGTGTGTGTGTGTGTGAAAGTTACGCAGACTTTCCTGACACTTGCCTGCCTCCCCCGTGGTGCCTCCGTGACTCAGCATTTTCCGGGGTTGGAGGAGGGGGTGGGATGGTGGTGGTGGGACGCTGTGGTGAGGGAGGAGGATAGTGGGGTGGAGGAATGAATAGTGGTGGTGAGGTGGAAGAGTAAAACTGGGGTGGGGGAGGAAACAGTGGTGGGAGGGATGTTGTGGTGGTGAGGGTGGGGGTGGGAAAGATGCTGGAGTTTGGGAGGTCATGGTGGGGAAGGACATGTGGAGTGGTGGGGACAGGGGAGGTTGTGGAAGTGAGGAGGAGAAGGAGACAGTCATAGTAGGGATGCTGTGGTAGGGGAGGAAGATGCAAAGGTGGAGATAGAACTGAGGAGGTGGATTTAAGGGAATTATGGTGATGGTTATATAAATAGTGTTGGGGAGGAGACAGCTGTATTGGGGAGAAGACAGTGGTGTTGGGGAAGTGTGGTGGTGGAGGGAGAGGGGAAGATCCTGAGGAAGTGGAGTTGATTCTGGGGTTAGGTGACAGCAAGAGGAGTCTGTGGTGATGGTGGTGATGGAGAGGTTGTGGTGGTGAGGTAGACTGAGATGGTGATGGTGAGCTGGATTGAAGGTTGGTGGAGGGGGGAGGATGGAGTGTAAGGGTCATTATACAGCATATGGTAGGGAGGCTCTAAGGAGGAGGGCTTTGGTGGAGGAGGGTGTGGTAGTGGAGAGGTGGAAGTGTTAAGACATTTTCAGGGATTTGTGTGTGTGTGTGTGTGTGTGTGTGACAAACAGACAGGCAGAAGATGTGTGAGAGGGAAAGGCAGTGACAGAGTGTGTAAGACAGCGTGAATGTGAGAAATGAAGGACTGGGTGCATGTGTGTGGGTGGAACGGGGGGCTGGTGTATGAATGAGAGGTGACAGTGTACAAAAAGAGAGAGGTTTCTGTAAGACAGTGTGTAAAAGAGACGGTGTATGAGGAAGGAATGTGTGTGTGTGTGTGTGTGTGTGTGTGTGTGTGTGTGTGTGCCAAGAAGGTATTGCAGATCGAAATGTGTGTGAGATAGGCAGGGATATGGATTAGAAAACAAGATATTAGTAACCAGAGGGCAATGCAGATAAGAATGTTTTTGTGACACTGGCAGGAATGTGTGTAATGCAAACAGGAATGTGTGTGCGGCAGCTAGGGTTATGGGTAAGGCAGCCACTTCCACTTCTATCAGCAGGGAATGTAGGCAGGTACGTGTGTGGGTGTGTAAGCCAGGCAGGAATATGGGTTAGGCAGCCATTTATACCAGTCAGTGATGTAATGAAGGCAGGAATGGTTGTGGGGCTGGCAGGATTGTGTGTTAGGCAGCACGTTTCATCAGTCAGGAATGTATGCAGGCAGGTATGTGTGTGTGTGACAGGCAGGCAGGAATATGGGGAAGGCATTCAGCATAATAAGCCTGGAATGTGTGTGAGGCAGGCAATTTTACGAGCCAGGACTGTGTGTGTGTGTGTGTGTGACCCTGAGACTGTAAGGGCGCGTCCAAACAGGTGGCAGAGTTTAGCTTCCGGTGCTTTGTGTGAAGAAACTTCCTCTCTCGCTCCACTAAATATATTGGCTGTCACGCGAGCATTCGGACACTCTCAGCATCTCTCGTTCTCACTCGTGTATTACAGTCTCTCTCTCTCTCTCTCTCTCTCTCTCTCTCTCTCTCTCTCATCGCCATAAAATCTTGCAATATCTCGATATCTGGACTACAATAATCAGGTTTTACACACACACACACACACACACACACATACAGAGTCCGCATAATGTAACCTTATATTTGACAATATTCACATCAGCACACTTTTAAAATGTATGGTGGAAGGGTGCATAAAGGAGGGCGGTTTGGGTTGACAGGGAGTGGAGGTGAGTGGCGATAGAGAAGCTAGAGACGCTCTCTTAACCGCAGCTAACCTTGATGAACTCTGGGATTAGGCGTTTAGTAGTAGACAAGATTAATTGTGGTGGTGTAAGGAAATAAGTCACGGCAGCTTGTCTGATCTCTTAAATTACTTTTATATAATCAACGTGCTAATCGTCCCGTTTATAGTGACATGTAACATTTTAGCTGTAAACATTTAATTAACGTTCTGCCATTCAAAGGTGTTGTCACCTTCAAATATTCACATCCTCCGCGGGGAACAAACAGATAATGAAAAATCATGTTTATTTATGGCAAGCAATTATATAGTTAGTGTTTATTGAGTGCCTGGCGTAAATTTCACCTTTCCAATATGATTTTGTTTAATGTTTTTCTTGCTAGTGCCATACAGTTTTATTCGGCTTGGGAGAGCCACCTAGAAATGAAGGGTGTAATGAACACTACATTTAACTCCAGTTCTAAAGCTTCTATAAATATTAATAAAATCTTTTAGCGGTAGCATGAATAAGATCAAAAAGGACGTGATCGCACTGTATTAAAGTAGGGTGATGGTGCGAGTGTAGTGATAGGTAGTACCAATAGATGGTGTATGTGTACAGGGGTGGTCTGGGCGGGGACCGAGTGCTGCTGCCATCTGGTGACCGCCGAGGAAACTTCTTGTCTCCTCCTCCTCCTCCTCCTCCTCCTCCTCCTGTTTTCTCTCTTTCCCGCTGCTGAGTTAAATAGATATTACAGTTTGTACTTTACTGTAACGCCTAAAAAGGTGGGGGTGTTTGGGTTAAGTATCGATAGTCCCCGATGCCCTAAAGTTACTGTTGACATGAAAAGACATTTAGGTCAATAACTGCAAATGAGTGGAATCTGTGCAACAGAGTGAACACGTCTGCAAATCACAGCTTCCCGTTGCATCCCCTCCTTGCACCTTCCATCCCTCACCCGTTTTATCAAAAGCACTCAGTAGTTATTGCGGAATTAATCTCTTTCATATTCCACTTCTGATATACTGTATGTATCAAAACCAGGTGCCAGAGCAGGAAGCCTACTGAAAAATCAACGAGTACAGAATTTTAAGACAGGGCGCGTGAGACGAAAGATGTTGTTTTCGTGTTTGCATATTTTGATTGAAACTGTTACATCCCCGTGTTTATATTATTATTGAATCTAAAGTTGTGTGTCTTGATTTTCAGTTCCCGGTTCCTATCTTTTTGGAGAGAATTCGACCAAAGGTAAATAAGAGAGATGTATTAGCTTGCATTGCTTGACTCGGCACCGCCACCGCCTCTTTATTTTTTTTTTTCCCCCTCCCTCCCCGTTGCTGCCTCAGACTTGTCACCCTAATTGTACGCTCCTGCCTTCTTAGCCCTGAACAAAGATAGATGAGTTTGAGCCTGTTCACATTAAGGTCAGAGTAGGGCACAATCTGACATAAAGTGTCTGATCGTACCTGTCGTAGTAAAAATCGGAAGAACACCCAGTGCTACAGGACCACATTCCGAGCATTCCGTTTCTCAGTGTCAGCTGCATTGTTTCTGGCACTGAGAAGCGGCTTGCCCTTATTGTGGCACATGAAACGAGTTGTTCCTCCTACTTTTACCTCATCCTACACGATCGGATAATTTGTATATCAGAATATATTCCGCTGTGGACATTGTGAACATGCTGTTGCCTTCGTAGACTGAGATTCGCTAAATATTCCCAGTCCTAAGATCCGTTTTTTTCAGGAAGTACAAGGAATTAAGAGTACAGACTCTTCTGTCATGAGTACAGACTCTTCTGTCTTTTGTTCTTCCTGGAAAGACAAACTGTAGATACTAGTCACTTAATCGTATTTTAGTTTGTGAGTAGGCCTTGGTCACCTATCGTCTCAGAGACAGGTATGTTGAGGATGCCAACCATAAAGCAACATCACAACACGCTTAACCTTTCAGCACGATGACGTCTTTTTCCTTAGTTTCTTCCTCCATCTTCAGTCGATTTTTCTTACGTAAGATCTCTCATACTGAAGGAGTTAATGAAGGCTGTATTCGAGCCCTCCAGTATGAAGATCTCTTTTAAGCTGAATAAACTTGTCTGAGGACACATGATTAAAAATAATTTAAAAAACACTATTTATATCAACATTTTAGGTTCGTCTCTTAAGATCCTATAGTGAACAGAGATGCCTGTAAACCTTTGACAGTTACAAGTTCTAAGCCAATATAGATTATATGGCTGGTTTAAATAACGTTCATATATTGCAAACGCTTAACTGGTGTGATCTATTCGCATACAGATGATTTAAATCACACCGATGTCCTTCAAACGGTTGATTCTTTTTATCTGTACAGTATGTCAGGCTTACAGAACATGGATGCCCAAACACTTAAATCTTGTGAATATTAATAGACAGGTTTAAAGCAAATAGATTACTATATAGTTACAGTTCTTGTGATTTATACGATTTGCTTAAATTACATGGCTGTCCTTGAAATACCTAGGCACAGTCAACCATATAATCACACGAGTTAAATGGCTCAGTGGATGACACACGCAACATAGTGCCGGAAACTGCTAAAAATCAATAACATCATCTACATCAACACTCGTATTAGTTACAGGATTAACTTTTTCGCTGTCATGGACGCACTTTGATGTTTTATTCATACTGTATTGCTAAATTTCTCAGAAGAAATTCAATGGTTGGAGGGGTAATCCAGACAGTGTCCAGCCCTTGGACCTATAGAATTTCCTCGGCTAAATATTATCATTTAGTGGAGTTAAATAACGCGCCCATATAAAGTGAAAGCATTAAAGCCAAAATCATCAGTGAATCCATTGCTTGCAGTAACAGGTAGTTACACAAAAATATGAACCTTGTGTGTCCAACAGCTACAGCCAGCTTTGGCTTAGTACGTTTGTGTGTGTGTGTTTATATATATATATATATATATATATATATATATATATATATATATATATATATATATATATATATATATATATATATATACACACACACAGATAGAGAGAGAAATGCGGCCTCAGCCTTTGATTCCTTCTTCCTCGCATAAAAGATATATAGATAGATAGATTTATAGATAGATCGATAGATAGCACTGCAATCCGACTTTCCATTTGAGACGCATGAGGAAAGTAGTGTGTGTGTTAGAGGAGAGTTTCACCCTAGCCAGATAGATATCCCTATGTAATGGCTGTGGAAAGGTCACGCTCTGACTTGCATGATAGTACCATTTGTGCTGAGTGGAACATACAGTAGTTTTATGAATGTATGTACAACCGTTTCATTGTTAAAACCATGCTAAATAACAGTAGCAGGTCAGATTGTAAATATCAGTAGTTTTATGTATTTATCTATATACCACTGTATCGCTATGACATCCATGCTTAATATTAGCACCTGTGTTGAATGCAAAGAACAGTAGCTTAATTTATGTATTCACCACTACCATAGCGCTGGAATGTTAAATGAGTAATTGGTAGTATATACATTTTTTTCGTTGAAGACTCTAATGCTACTTTCCTGCTTTTATTGATTGACTGAAATATTTACTGTTGTAAAGGTATTCGCAGTACTTATACAACTTTTATGTTACCGCATTCCATTTTCTTGATGCTGCCCTTAGCCGTATCTTCTGCTTGTAGAATTAAATGTTATGATCATAATCTTCTCTGTAACAAACAGTCCCGAAAGGACCATTAGGTTTGATGCTGTGTGCTGTCCCTTATACTCCTTTACATAGTACTTGGAATGGAGTTAGGATGATGATGATGATGATGATGATGAGGAGGAGGAGGAGGAGGAAGAATAAGAAGAGGAAGCATCCTACTGCTATAGCACTGTTAGCACTACGCTGAACAATAAGCTGGAATAATATACGTATTTTAACTTTTTCGCAGTTACCCCTTTAAACCGAGACTGCCCTTCTTTTTCGTTTTCTTCTAGTAGCCGCTAAACTATGCTATTCAGTTTAGGAGAGACCTCTCATCATTTCATGCAGATGAAATACAATCACCACTAACAACATGTCAAATAACTTGTTAGCTACGTCTCTTGTCCCAAACTAAATAAAATTATCAGGCGTTAGGCGAAAATAAATACTGTAGTTTTTTTATTCTCGGATTTCTTTTTATCCTCATGCTGTTGTAGGTTTGTATGAATCTAATAAAATTATCTGACATCAGCAGAAAATAATACTAGTTCTTTATCTCGCAGCCAAGGATTTAATTTGCCGCCATCAAGTATGAAGTCTACTCACCACTTAATCTCCGTTACTGTCACGATGAATAATAACAGATATTTGTATTGATTATGGGACGCATTAGTACCGATGTAAGCGACATCTTACCATTGTGGTTAGGTCTTCTTTCTTACTTTTCCACAATTTCTAGCTTTCTCCCCCTCCTTCCCTTTCTACTCCTTTACCTTCTACCCACTCCTCCTCCTTCTCCTCTCACATTCCCTATACATGGTAGTCACATGCTTACTGTATATCTTGATAATGGTTACAGTAACTGCAGACAGGCCTACGTCGTGTTGGGTTGTCGCTTTCCGTATACGGTACCGTCACTCAGTACGATACTCCAAAAATCATTCACCTCGATAACGTACCAGTCCAATTTATTCTTGCTACTCCAGCCAGTATAGTGAACTTACGAAATTCCTTTAATTCTAAAGAGGTTATTGAAAGCTATATTAGACTAAACCTTTACGACCTCAAAAGTCTCGTCCAAAATGAATGCAGGCGTCTAAAGATTGCAAGAAAAAAAAAAAAAAAAGATTTCCACATTGCCAAGGGAATACAGATTTGTCTCCTCACAGCTACAGACATCCCTCCTGGCTGGAGATAGTATACTCCAGATTCGTGTTGCCTAAGTTCACTAAATATTTGCTTAAATGGTTTGACCTTTGACCTGATAAAACCCTGCAAAATGTCTACATTAAAAAAGAAGTGAGGAAGGAGCCTGGGGGTGAGACCATTTTCAAAAGGAACAATTGTACCAAGTTTGAAGTGAATTGGTGCAGAAATAAAAAATGGTAACAAATAAAAAAATGTTTGGAAGAATATGGGAAGAGAACGGACTTAAACTGGACAAATAGTATGGCCTCCGTCATGGTGCTGAAATCATAATTTGTATATTATCGGATTCGTTGAGGGGCTCCTTGCCACCACCTCCTTGGATATTTATTCCCATATTACTTACCCTTTCACTACGATGATGTCTGTGTTTTATTCTTGTCAACTCCAAACGGTCTTAATCAGTTAAGGATGAATTTTTCCAACTGGAGGAGTTAAGTAACGCCTTCATTAACCCAGGCACTGAAAGGTGATACCCTTATGGTAAAATCGTCAGGATGTAACAGAGGGAAAAAAAAAAAAAAAAAAAAAGAGCATAGTGAAAGTGTTGATATTCTCTTGTATGTTGTTAGTATCTTTTTAACCCCATGAATATGAAAGTCTCCCCTAGGCTCAATAAAATTATGTGGTGACATCAAGTATTAATTAGAAAAGTCTTGAAAGCAGTAAAGGGGTCAATACTGAATATGTATAATCCCATCGCAGCGAAGCGTCCCCCCCCCTCAATAATCATCTAGTGAAAAAAGTGAATCAGGAAGGCCGTTATAGCAGTGAAGGCCTTAATATCAACACAGACGGGAACAAAAGAAAATGCCAACCTTTTCAGTACGATGACTTTTTTTTTTTTTTTGCTACCGCCGGACGATTCTTAGCTTAACATGGATCTAGAATAGTTGAACCTTTCGTAACCTTGCCTTATTATAGTAGAAGTATTCTTTCTGTACCGCACAAATAGGTTTTCTTTAACCTTGGAAAAGTCTCTCGTACTGAAGAGGGTCAGTGAAGGCTGTATATAATCAATCTAGTTCTAAAAAGTTTCTCTTAAGCTGAATAAAGTCTCATGAAGGCAGACTGAATGAACTTAATAACTCATCATCGTAGCAGAAGGATTAAGGAACTATTGAAGGCTATGGGCTATTAACGACCTCCAGTTCGAGAAGGTCCTCTTGTTGAATAAAGTCATTAATAGATATAACGAATAAAGTAAGATATATTTCGTTAAAGTAAGATATATATATATATATATATATATATATATATATATATATATATATATATATATATATATATATATATATATATATAGAGAGAGAGAGAGAGAGAGAGAGAGAGAGAGAGAGAGATTTAAAAATACGCCATTATACTGAGGATGCTAAAATGCCATATGCAAAGCTAAACTGGATAGGAATGTATGCCAGGGAACCTCCTAAGCCCACGAGCATACGGACCTTGGGTAATGCGTAAAGGAGAGGTTTTGTATAATTACAACCCATTCTGTTTATTAAATTAATGTAGAGATATGATGATGATGATGATGATGATGATGATGATATGTATGTTTCTACTATTTCTTTTCTCTTTGCAGGTGAGTGTTAGTACTCCTCGATTTTTGTTCCTCCACGCTGCCTCCAAGGTAATGGTAACTCTTAACATTTCACACACACACACACACACACACACACACACACACACACACACACACACACACACACACACACACACACACACTGAAGCTTGTGTAGTTTGATAAGTTTATCGAATTAGAATAGTACATTTGACATGTTTATGTGCATGAAAGTCTGTAACTATTGTGTGCATCAACCCTTTTCATAAATTTATCTGTAGGCAACCAACGTTTTATATAAAGGGTACTGGTCAGTCTATGATAAATCCCTTCAATGTGTAAGCACCTGACAACAAGCTACCGTGGTCCAAAACATTTAAGGACAGATAACCAGGCTACGCCGCTTGTGACATAGTATGATCGACAGTCCTTCAGCTGCCTCAGTGGGATTTAAACATGTGCATAGCACATAACGACTGGTGCTTCGAACGAATCAAATCATTAGATCACTGGGCGCATCATTTACTCATATTTATTTGATTGCAGGGCCTTTAAAACATGGCTAGAATATGCGGGGTAGAGCTGTTCATTCATTCATTCGCGTGTAAATCAGTTACTGCAGTACATACAGTCGAATCAAAAGTCCTGTCGCCTCGCCTTCTTCTCTGTCTTTGGACTTCGAAGATCTGTATGGTGAATCCGCAGCAACCGACAGTGGCTATTTGACCACAGATTAGTGTCATCAGTGTTGGTTATGCTGCGAATTAACCATGCTGAGCTTCCTTGTCCATGGAGAGATCACACAGGAAAGGCGAGGGACTATTGGTGCCGACTGTATATACTGCAATGGCTCAAAAAAAAAAAAAAAAAAAAAAAAAATGAAACCTTGAAAGATGAGATTTAAGTTTGCCGAAGAGACAAAGAACTTTTTGAAAATGCCAAATGAAACTTTTTAAAAAGATGACTAAAAGTCCTTTCTAAATACAAATTACATAAGAGGTGGAGGATAGTAGATATTTCATTAATTCTTTACCAAACGGGCTCGACCCTTCCGGTTTTTCCATTGAAATCAGTCTTTCACAGGATACTTGTTATTAGTAATGGATTACCACAGGTACTGGGCATGTTTATGAACTTACCTGTGAAAGCTATAAATGAGGATTTAGAATGCGTAAATATTCCGCTGACGTCTACCAGTAGCTGGCCATTTTAGCGTTTCTAACGAGCATTTTTTTAGTTTTAAAGCTGGCTACAAACGCAGGTGAAGTTCGGTTGGTTTAGGTTTCGTTTGGTTAGGTTAAGCTTGGTTAAATCATTAATTTCCCCACAGCTTTGGCACGGGACACACTGATGCGTCCAGTTGTAACGATGGTTGGTAAACAACGATGCCAGTCAGAGATCGACGGTAACGCTGCCGCGGGCGACCTGGCATCTTTCTGTAATACCCAAAAATTCGTATATTTTGTCTTTCCAATTACCTCTTGCAATCACAATTCAATAGTTAACTATGTGTGTTGCATATGTGTCAAAATTACTTTCCTTGAGATTGTGTGTTTGTTATACTGTAGGTGGATTCACCGCTCCCGTTTGGTAAAAAATTACCAAAAGCTTTAAAAGAGAACCGATGAAAAATCTTTCAGAACAAAATAGTAAAATACATTTACAATTTATTTAGTGAAAATCTAAATGTGAGTGGAAAATAAATACATATAAGTTTATGGACATCAGAATTATTTACATGGTAGCAGTTCATAAAAAAAATTTTGACACTGCATGTGGAGAAACTACAAAATCAGTTCGTGAAAAGGCAGATGTGAGTGGAAGAGGTTAAAAGACATGTTAACGAACCTAAATATAATCATGCAGTGGATATGTCATCAAACGCAAGATAAGGGGAAAATAAGAGGGAATCTTAATAATCAGTGGATTATTTTTAAACATCAGTAAGTGGACTTATGTTTATAATGGAACATCCGTATAAATAATATAGTAAATGGTAAATGACTAAAAGTGTGGGTGTATGCAGATACATCAGCGGAGAGGTAAACGGTGGCAATATGGTGCTCGGAACATCCTTGCCTGTCTGTACCCTCCTGCAGCCCGTCACAACACACACACACACACACACACACAAGCCCCCGCACCACCCCACCCCGCCATCACTAAAAGCTGCAGCGTTTCATCTTCAAGGGGACTCTACTAATTAGACTCCCCCCACCCCCAGCCCTCCAGGTGGTTCTCTCTCCCCGGTAATTAGCTCTAACTACCCAACTACCCGTGACGTTGGCCGGACCAGCAGCTTCTTTGGACGCACTGTAGGCGCTCCTTTGACTTCCTTTGACTTCATCGCCCTCGTTAATGGCCACCGGGGCAAGGAGAACTCTAGCAAGTTATTTATGCATTTTCGTCTAGTTTTTTTGGCTGCTATTTTTGTGACGGTGGAAGAGATTATGCAAGATGGATGTGGAAGGATTACATGGATGAGTACATGAGCATAGACGTTTTGCGAGTGGTGGTTACGGGAGAGAGGGCAGATGAATAGTGACAGACGAGCATACAGGAATTTATGTTGCAGTTCATACCCTGTTTCCTGCTATTATTTCGACTACCGTCTGACGATTTCCTTCGGTTATAAGAAATCCCAGTGGCCTGAATGGTATTTATTTATTTATTTTTATTTATTTATATTGTATTATATATTTATTTGTTCACAATATGCCGTGTAGAGAAAGAGACATATTATTGGCACTGACGGTAATTATAATGACTAGACGATGACGAAGATGGCCGCGGAGACACGTTCTCAACTGGGTTACTCTTCACGTAGTGTAAGTGTGACATGCATGAGCCTGGGTCTTCCCTGAACTGCAGGGATGCTGTGGGGCGACGGAGGGAGGGAGCATGGCAGTGGTGATGGTGGTGGGTCAGGAACACGGTCTCGATAGTAAGATATGAGCAGCTTGGCCCCGGGACGCCGACAGGGCTGCGTGTCCGCCGTCAGGTGCCACTTTTATAACATGACCTGCGACGCTGGACCGGGGAAGGAAGGCAGTGTTTCCCCTCACCTCCTCTCCTCCTTCGCCCCTTCCTCCACCTCGCCCCTCATGCACCTTCCCCTTTCCGTTTCCTTCACTCTTTCACCCTCCCCCCCCTTCCCACCTCTCTTGGCTCTCCACGGTCACATGAACCCCTCGTCTCTTAATTAAGACAAATATATCCAAGAGCAAAGCATGATTACTTTCTTGTTCGCCTTTTTAGAAGTAACTTTTTTGACACGCCTTCAAAACATCAGTGCTGTCCAACATACATTTCCCATCTGTCCCGGCGGCATATGACCCTGGCAGTTGCGCCGCCAGATTTTAATACACTCAATCAATCAATCAATCAATTCCCATCTGTATAGGGTGTGTCTGTCTTGTCCGGTCCAGCCACCCATCACAGTTCATCTGCCCACTCCTTCCCGCCACGTCTGTCCTTTCCTGTGCCTGCCAATTCTGTCTCATTTACGGACGCTTGAGCGAAAGAGCATGAATTCATAAAGGTTAACAAAGTAACATCGTTCTATTTACTCTTACTGACTTGCAAAATAGCGTGCGCGCTGTCCCTTGCATCCATCCCCTCCCAGCAGCCGTCCCGTTACCCTCCATCCTTGCACGTCCTGACAGTCGTTTGGCAGACAGCGAACACCGACATGACAACACCGGCGGCTGGCACTGGACATGACACATCTTGACGTCACTTGTGGCACTCACGGTGGCCCAGCACCCAGCATGACAAGCCGGGGAGGAGACGGAGGGGAAGGGAAAGGAAGGAGGGAAGAGGAGGGGAAGACAAGGAAGGAGACTGCGTATAAAAGCTGGAAAGGGCGGGTAGAGACAATATACTGTAACTAACAAATGACGCACTACAACTTTGTACTTTATTCTACTACTATGTTGCCCACTTCACTGGGATAGCGTCTTTTCATAGTTTAATCTTACTGCCACCAGTCTACTTTAATTAGTATAAGAGAGTCTCCTAATAATGATGGAGTTAATGAAGAATACATCTGATCCCTTCCATTCGACAAGTTTCTCCAAAGATGAATATCATCGTCAGGAGACATCAAGATTGATAGGCTATACGTAAGACACATGCAGACTGAAGCGGTTAAGTTTCAGCGTAGTGTCCAGGTCATTATGAAGTTAATGAAAGTCTGTGTATTCACCACTAATCTGCGGGCGCTAAACCTTCTCGGGAAGTAATACTGCAACATACATTCATCAAACGCAGCTTGAATTATATTACTTCAGAATGGAAAATGAATGAATTAATGTATATACATTAATGAATTAATGTATATTGCCCGTTCTATTTGATAGGCTGACGATACTTACGTATTTTCCTTATTTTCAGGTCTTGCCTATCCAGTTCATTACAGACTAAAGCAAGATGACGATAATGATGGTGATAAAACGAGATAAATAAGTGAGATTATACTGTGATACTTATATATACAGTATACTATATATATATATATATATATATATATATATATATACTGTATATACACACCGTATATAAAACGAGGTGGTATATCTGTCTAACGACACCAAATATTCTAAGAAGTAACCAAGAGCAAGCAAAATATAATTCTTTTGTACTTACCTATCTGTCCATCCGTTAACCAACACATCATGTATGGGCTTCTAACATACCTGGTACTGTACTGTGTACAGGATAGCCTGTCGATCTATATATGTCGGTCTACCTGTTACCCAACGCCACGTCGTGTAAGGGGTGGCGGGGACAGACAGTTCGCAGTTGTGACATACATGATC
Source organism: Coenobita brevimanus (assembly GCF_032717465.1). Lineage (NCBI taxonomy): Eukaryota > Metazoa > Arthropoda > Malacostraca > Decapoda > Coenobitidae > Coenobita > Coenobita brevimanus. The sequence goes on along the minus strand of NC_137008.1, from coordinate 37,241,465 downwards.
TCCCAGGTAACTCATCAGTCCGTTACCCACACAGTTCCGATACAGATTCCTAGTGATCACTGGCGCGTCAGACACCTCCACATCTGACACCTAATGACTCCACTCCTTATCCTCTCTCTCTCTCTCTCTCTCTCTCTCTCTCTCTCTCTCTCTCTCTATCTCTCTCTCTCATGTGCGTACGTCTGTGTGTGTGTGTGTGTGTGTGTGTGTGTGTGTACCCAGGGCAGTCCGCGACCCGTGACGTGTTCCTCGTCAGGTCGTGTCCACAGTGACGGCGGAGTCTGTGTCGGCACCTCAGTCACCCAGTCTTCCGTGACCACCCCACACCCCACCCCACACCCCACCCCATCACACACCCACTCACCCACCCACACCCCACCCCATCACACATCACACACCCCACCCCACATCCCACCCCATCACACACCCACTCACCCACCCCACATCTCACCCCATCACACACCCCACCCCACCCCATCACACACCCACTCACCCACCCACTCACCCACCCCACATCTCACCCCATCACACACCTACTCAACCACCCCACATCTCACCTCATCACGCACCCACTCACCCATCCGACATCTCTCCCCATCACACACCCACTCACCCACCCCACGTCTCACTCCATCACACACCCACTCACCTACCACACACCTCACCTCATCACACCCCACACCCCACCCCACTTCTCACTCCTTCACACACCCACTTACCCATCCACACCCAACACCTCACCTCACATCTCATCCTATAACACACCCACTCGCACCCCATCCCACATCTCACTCCATCAGACACCCACTCACCCACCTCACTCACTTCCACCTCTCACCCCACCCCACTAACCCAAACCACAGGCTCATCTCCCTTCACTCCCACACCCGATACCCCACATTCCACTACGTCCCACACCCGACACCCTACTTTCACCCACACCCAGTACCCCACCCTTGATCCCACTCACATCCATTTCCACGCTTAAACCAATCCCTACCCTCACAGACATTCATACTACCCTTCCTCGCACCGACAGACACACCTCCCTGTCATTGTATCCACATCCTACACCTCACCTCCACCCACCCCTACTTCACACCTATTGCCAGCCACCCTCACAGTTACACCAACCGTAAGCTCACACCACTCTCACTTTCACCACTTTCATACCCTTGCACATCGTCGCCTGTCACAACCACCCCACTCACACCCTCACATTCACTCACCCCACCACCCTCATCCTTAGGCACTCACACCATTAATCTCACATCCATGCCACTCCCACTCTAACCTGCCTAAAAATGGTGCATTTTTAAAGTTCATTCCTCCTACTTCCGTACGGTTTAGTCAGCTTGAGAAGAGTCTTTCGTAACAGAGTCTATCCTGCTTCTGGGTTCTACCCTTGTCAGTATTAAGAGTGGGAATGATGCTGAGATGATGAACGTAATGATGACGAAGACGATGACGAAGACGATATTGACGACTACAATGATGATGATGATGATGATGATGATGATGATGATGTCAGAAATATGGTACATGTGACCAGTTGCCCAGTGTGTGTGTGTGTGTGTGTGTGTGTGTGTGTGTGTGTGTGTGTGTGCGTGTGTGTGTGTGTCGGGATGTGATGTTTGTCGAGGTGTAGTGTGGCCGAGTGTTAGAGACCGATTTTTTGTTCCCCATCATACATATTCAGTTCCCATCCCTCCTTCCCTTACTCCCATATCTCCCCTCGCCTCCCCTCGCTTCCCTCACCTGCTCTCTCCTCCCTCACGATCCTACCCTCTCACTTCCTATTCCCACTTCTCCCTTCCTTTCCTCATCCCTACCTTACTTTTCCAACTCTCTTAAAGTTACTATACCCTACAGTTTCCTTCCCTTCTCTCCGCAGGGGCAACTCCTCCTCAAATCGCACCACCAGTCTCCCATCCCTCCCTTCCCTTCACCACTCTCCTTCTCTTTTCACTTGCTTTCCCCGCCTCTTCCCTCATTTTTTTCACTTGCTCTTCGCACTTCTCTCTAAAGTCTTACCTCCCTTGCTGCCCAACCCCTCCTTCCTCGTCTGCCTCCTCTCCTTTACTCTCCCCACTTCTCTTCTCCCTTTCTCTCCGCTCCTCTCCCCTCCTCTCCTCTTCCCAGTTCCTCCTCCGCAGACCGACCCGCCTGTCCCCTTACCCTGCGAGTCAGGGTGTGGACCACTAACCATGCGTTTGGCCGCCCCGGTGACAATCACATACAAAACATTATGGTCCTCCTCCCGGTTCACCAGTACCCTACCAGTTCACCTCCTGCCCCTTGCTAGTCTGCCTCGGGGCCTCGCATCGTGAACACCACCCTCGTCGTCAGTAAAATCAAAGACTGATATTCTCAAACAGACTTAAAATAATTTCTCTGTCGTTATCTGATTTTGCTGGAAGAACAATAGAGAAAGGAAAATTCTGCACTATCCTCTTCTTGCCTATCCTGCCTCGAGGTCTGTGATTGTGAACATCGCCACCGCCGTCTGGAGAGCCAGGGTCTGAGATTCACAAACTTACGGCCGTTCTTGTAAAACCGAGAGCGCGAAGAGGAAGCAAACCTTCAGTTCATTAATGGAACGCCTGTCTTTGATGCTGTCATCATGCATCACACATTACAGAGTGAAGTCAGCTTTGTTATATAAAGGCCGGGCATGTTCCACCTTCGCCATTTACTTCAGAAATTATCGTAAGAATAGTAGGCTTCCCTTCCCCTTTGTAATTTCACTTTTAAGAATACAGCCATGAGAATGAATTTCTGTCCTAAGATGATTTTTACTTAAAAGCTAGAGACACTGGAAGATTTTGCGTTGTTCTGTCATTGTGCTTCCTGGAGTAACGAACATTACTTAGGAGAGGAATACCATCTTAAATTGTTTATTGAATCGCATCCCAGAGGTAGAGGAGGGGGGAGGGGGAAGTGCTTGAAGAAGGGAGACTCAAAATGGTGATGACGACAGGAAAGAGTCAATGAAAAAGTTGGATCGCATTTCTCGACACAGTGTTTGGTGCTTACGTGATAAAATGCCGAGGACTCGCATTCACATGGGACTAGGACGCTCCTTAACGTCTCTTCCTCAGCAATTTGTTTTGCACAGCACCCCTGTAATCTCTGGAATACAGTGACATCCTTTTTAGCTGATTCTTCGAACACTGATTTTATTCAGCTTAGGAGACCCTCCTAATAGAGAAGGAGTTAATGTCTCTCTTAAGCTAAATAAAATCGAATAACATCGTGAGTTAGTTCCAAGCATGAAAATAAAATTCGTCATGGTACCGCAGGAGCCAAAATATTCATGTATGGAATACGTGTATATCTCTCCAGTTTAAACATAGTTCGCAGAAATGTAACACCAACATTTCGTTTGCAGAGCTACGGAAAAGAAGTAGTGGGCCTCCTAAGCCCAAGATCATGTACCGCCAAGACGGAGTAATACCAAAGAAAAGCAATATTCTTGCCCTTGAAAACAGTAAAGCTTTTATAAAAAGGTATAAAGCTGGCGGTGAAAATGTGTGTGTGTGTGTGTGTGTGTGTGTGTGTGTGTGTGTGTGTGTCTTTCTGTATAGTATCCTGGGTATTGGCTGTACAACCCATTCCCGAGTTCCAGCAGTCACACCCAGCAAGCAACAGCTGGCACCACACATCTGTATATCACTTCTTGGAAACTAATACCCGCCATCTATACTGAAAACAGACAAGAGGTCTCTCTCTCTCCCTCTCTCTCTCTCTCTCTCTCTCTCTCTCTCTCTCTCTCCTGTCTACTCATTCATTACACACCTCAGGGCGGCCCGTGTAAGAGAGCGCCTAACCGCACCATAACTTGCACACCATCAGGCCAGATAGTCGTGCCGGGGTACTGAAAGGGTCAGAAAAAGAGAGAGAGAGAGAGAGAGAGAGAGAGAGAGAGAGAGAGACAGACAGACAGACAGACAGACAGACAGACAGTGTGTGTGGGGGGGGGGGACAGGCATGCTGTCAGTAATGTGTTACAAAATATTGCTGCATTTTCCATAGAAAATACTTTTGGGGGGGAACCTGAAAAAAAAAAAAAAAAAAATCAGTAGTACTGGTAGCAATGAATCCTTAACAGAGAAATTTCCTGTACAGTAGTTTGCCCTAGGACTCATCAGGAAAAATGGACTTAAAAAAAAAAGAAAAAAAAAAAGCGTCTTCTACGGGTGACTTAGCGCACCTTGTATACGAATCGGTACGTCAGAGCGGCCAGAGTGCGATGCGTCAGCCCGAGTCACGGTATATGTTTTACGCGAGTGGCCTGCACATAATTTCAGTGGACACTTGGAGATGGGGTCTTTAAGCGCATGTGTACCCTTCTCTGAGAGTTTGGACGGGGTGCAGGCTGGTATGTGTTTTGCGGGGGAGGAGGAGATGGGAGTGATGCCGGGGTTGGAGACTGGAGGTGGAGGGACGGGGGAAGGAAGAGGTTGAGGATGGTGGAAAGGGTGGAATCTGGAGGTGGAGGGAGGGGGTAGAGGGTGGTGGAAGTGGAAATGGGTATGGAGACGGTGGTGGTGGAAATGGAGATATAGGTGGAGATGGGGTAGAAGTGACGCAGTCATATAGTTGTGGCAGTGGAGGTGGCGATGATGATGATGATGATGATACTGGATGTGGAAGTGGTTGTGGTAGTAAAGTGATAGTAGCAGTGCACGTGGTGGTGGTAGTGACGATGGTTGTGATTGAGGAGGCTGTGCTCAGGGTCAGTCATGGTGATGATTGGCCTGATGTTAATTGTTTCTCCAAATGACATAAATACCACTGACTTAGGCTAAACTATATGAACGAAGCGCAAAGAATATCGACGATGTCCCTGGGGATAAATTCAGGGATTTAAGGAGGATTGAAAGGCAAAACACGCGGTCATAGTACTAAAACTGAGTCAACAAAGATATGAACAGGCTTCCAATTTCTGGCGGTCATTTGTGAAAATCACGATGAGTGCAAAATACTCACAAGTTTGTGCTACTGCTCTCTTAATTTTATGTACAGTATATTCTGCATATATGCAGCCATGTCTACATATGCGCAGTGTGTAGGACTGGATAATGCCTGACCACGGATTCCGCAGATTGTGTGCTGTGTTGATATAAGAGCGACAGGGTTGCTGACTTAAGCTGACGTTCAGTGCCATGACGCCATCTCTCTCACAGTCAGTCCCAAGTCGAGTTTCACAACGAAAAGGCTACACAATCTCGCCTTCTCCAAGATGAAGATCTTGGTCTTCCCAACCTCAGGCTAATAAAAGACGAAAACAGGAACGCGGGACTGTTAATTCTACCAAGACCCGTACTATTTGGGTACTATACCTCTGTGCTAACTGCTTTCTGTAACGTGGTATTCAAGCTAACCACATTTAATACTTTCAGTTGGTCCACAAAAATAGGGAGAAATGAAAGAAAAGCATTCGGGAGCCGAATGCTAATCGCCCACCAGAATATGCTGTTGGTCAAGTCCAAGATTTGGGCCATATCTTGATATCCTGAAGGTTTCATGATGATAGCTCAAGCCGTTCATGAGATATAATGGTACTAAAGGCGGGCGATAAAAACTACTTGACCTTTGGCAGCCATTTTGGCGACTTTGACCTTGACCTCGCGTGCCCATTTTCGAACTCGTCCAAGATTTTGGCCATATCTTAATACCTGGAAGGATTCATGTTGATAGCTCAAGCCGTTCATGAGATATAATGGGAACAGATACACACACACACACACACACACACACACACACACACACACACACACACACACACACACACACACACACAGAGGCGGGCAAAAACATTATCGCTTCGCCTTGTAATGGCGGGAGATAATTATGGGTTTGCATAGACCATCGGCACTTCACTTTTATTAATACGACCATCAGCCCTTTGGCCACGACGGTAATTTCCATTATTGTATTATTGGTATCATCAGGCTATTTTATTCGTTGTAAGTGCAGCCTGTCGTTGTCCAAGGGTATAAAGTATCATTTAATCTTTGGACGGTAACAGAAATCTAATACTGGGTTCTATTCTTGCCAAAACTGAACGCTTTTACAGATTTTAGAAAAAAAAAATAGTATTGGTGGGTTTAGAAAGAAATAGTGATTAACCCTTCAGAATGTCTTCCTCGGTATTATATTTTGTCTTCCATCAAACGATTTGATTCGGCTTAGGAAAGATCTATGGCATCGAAGTATACAAATGAACGCAATGAGCAACAGACCTCTTGGTTCTTTAGTGTTCTTTAGTGGCTGTTTGTTATAGAGAAAGTTATAACTAACAAAATTTCTATGAGTTAAAGACAAGGATTAAATAGAAAGCACTCAGCGAGCGCATACCTCCGCTAATGCCATTGCCATTAAAAGGGATACGGATCCTGATCTGTGGATATCGGCTCCGGATCCGGATCTGGATCTGCCCCCAAATTTAATCAATTCTTTCTTGGTCCATCGCCCACCTGTCCACATAATTTCATTGAAATTCATTTGAGAACTTGTGATACTGTGCGGGATACTCCGGATCCTGATCCAGATCCGCCCCAAAATGTAATAATTTCTTCCTTGGCCCATGGCCCACTCTTCTACAAAATTTCATCAAAATCCGTACATAACTTTTTGAGTAAACCCGGATCCGGATCCGCCCCCAAATTTAATCAATTCCTTCCTGGTCCATGGCCCACCTTTCCACAAAATTGAGCGGGATACTACGGATTCAGATCCGCCCTCTAATTTAATCATTTCTTCCTTTGCCCATGGCCCATCCTTCCACAATATTTCATCAAAACCCGTTCATTACTTTTTGAGTAACCCTGTTAACAGACAGACAGACCAACCAACTCGGAGTAAAACATAACCTCCTTGGCGGAGGTAAAAAGCAGGAAGGCTCCCCCCCACCCACCCACCAAACCTTCTAGTCGAAGCTGGCAGGAAATAATGAAAAGGACCATCATGCAGTATGGAAAAGCTGTATTGGAAATTTTTTCTAGGAAAGAGGGAAGAGAAATCATAATCTACACTACTTACCGGAAAAGGAAAGTAACATTAAGTCAGCAATATACAGTATAATTATATCGATGTTGTTTAGCACGTGTCTCCTCCAAACTCTGAAGTGTAAAGAATAAGTGAACGTCTGTATCCTCTCTCTCTCTCTCTCTCTCTCTCTCTCTCTCTCTCTCTCTCTCTCTCTCTATATATATATATATATATATATATATATATATATAGATATATATATATATATATATATATAGGGAGTGAACGTACTTAAGTGGAGGTTAATAGATAGGTACAGTATATCCAAGCACTTCTTAAAGGTTAATACTGTATCACAGTTCACTGCGTTGGAGAGCAATGTAATTCATAAATTTACAACTTCGTTAAAGAAGAAATACTTAGCTTCATGTGACTGCAGTAGTTTGCCGGCTATTTTATGACCATTACATCTAGTGTAATTTGGCCGATCTACTGAGATATATTTATCGACACCCATATTATCACGTCCTTTGAATATTTTGTAAACGTGAATTAAATCCCATTGCAATCTGCGCTTAGCTAACATAAAAAGAAAAATCGTGTTTTCTAAGCCCTCTTCGTATGATTTATTTCTCAGTCTAGGTCTCATTTTTGTCACCCTTCGCTGTACTCTGTCTTGTTTCTCTATACATTTTTTTTAATAAGCTGACCAGAAATGCACACACTACCCGAAATAGGAACTCTCATCATAAATCCCTTCAGTACCTTCAGCAAAAGGATTTTTTTTTTTTTTTTTTTTTTTTTTTTTTTTTTAGCGTGTGAAAGATCTGTGACGGTAAAGGCATTATCCCCTCCACAGCGAGGTCGTCTTCTTATATTCTACTGTGGATATTTTACTGAGACCCTGAGAGACTTGAGGGAGTAGATACAGCCTTCAACAACCGCTTGGAAGTAGCAACAGTAGAACAGAAAGTACATGTCGTGCCAGTGAAAGGATTAAGGAAAGCTGGAGGATTATTCTTTGGACATTGGTCTGATCCAGGGATGAGCTGGTGTGAGTGCGTGGTCGGGCTGAAGGTCTTTTCCCTGAGGCCCAGTACAATCTACGAATATAGTTATTTTAGGATTTAAGACATGAATCTGCATTAGGACTGGACAGATATACAGATAAGCCGCGTTTGGTGTACAGCTTATAGTGGGCTAGCGAGTAGCATGGCCGAGGGAACCAGCGTGATATGGCGTGACCTACCGTGATTTAAAATCACCTAGAGTAACCTGGCGTGCCCTGGTGTGGCCCGGCGCGTCCTAGCATATCTTGGCCTGCCCTGACATGACCTGACGTGACCTGGTGTGATCTGGCGATAGTGTGCTGTGGCGTGAGCTTGCATGTCCTACTGTGATCATGTGACGTAGCGTGTTCTAGTGTGACGGTATGACCGAGCGTGACCTGGCGTTCTAGAATGATCTAGCGTGACCTGGCATGACACGTTGTGGAGTGGCGTGACCTGATATTCTCTCCTGTTAACCGTCCTGGGGATGAGCAGGATGATCTGCTCCAGTCGCGAAGACCGGGGCGCGCGCGCGCACACACACACACACACACACACACACACACACACACACACACACACACACACACACACACACACGACAGCTTCAGTGTGATTTAAAATTTACTCCACCTCTGGGTCTCTTTGTTATATTTTCTGTTCAAAAAAGTATCCTGGTCATATCTGTTTCTGTTTATTAATCCCTACACTGAGAAAGGTCTCCCCTTAACTAAATAAAGCCGTCTGGCAGTGGAAAGAGAGTGTGTCCAGAAGGAAAGTGATAGAGCGGTGGTCAACTTAATCCCAGGACCAATAATGAGATCCCTGTGGCTTAGGCGTTAATCCTTTTCTGTAAAATTGTGACCCTTCTAAAATCCAAGGCGTAAATGCGCGGACGTGTGTGTGTGTGTGTGTGTGTGTGTGATGTCCGCCCCGTGTGAGCCTCGGGTGCCATCTCACCTCCCACCGGGGGCCACCACCTCTTAATTACCTCAGTGATTGATGGCAGGGCACTCCAGGCGGAAGGTGATGGGGTGGGGAAGAAAGGGGCCAAGAGGAGAGTGGGAGAGGTTGGGTAATGGGGACTGGATGGGAGGGAAGAAGTTAGGGAGGTAGGGATGGATGGTAGAGAGTAAGGGTGGGTGAGGGAATAGGAGGCAGGAATAGGGTTGGAGAGGAATGGAGGGTGTAGGAAGTGAAGGGGGAGGGGAGTGAGGAAGGGAGTTTAAGACAGGAAAAATGGAGAAAAGGACATGAGTAAGGATGGTAAAGACAGGAATGAGAGTGGAGAGGGATGATAGGTGAGGAAGGGTGAATAGGAGTAGCTGCAGAAAGGGGTATGGTGGAGTAAGGAGTCGAGTAAGAGACAGAATTAAGGATGTGGAGACCAGCAGAAGACAGAGTTGAGAGTGTGGATGACCGTCGTTCAGTGCCGGCCGGTAAAATAATAGGCGGTACACTATCAGTCTCATACTTTAGGTGATCAAGAGGTCTGGGGCCAGATTTAAAGGCACCTACGATCAGTTCTATGTCGTAACTAAGATTGGTTTTGCCAGGAAGAAAAAGTTGTGGCTAGTCCCCCTAGTCCAAAAAACCGCCCTTCAGCTTAATAAAATCCTCGAAATAGCAAGAATATACAGTATACATCGATGTTGTTTTAAATTTATCTCCTCCAAACTCTGAAGTGTAAAGAAAAAGTGTATATTTATATCTATCTATCTATCTGTCTACGTTCACGGGCTGAAGAAGGTTAAACACAGGGCCATGAGAGCGACTGACTGACTGACTGACCGACATGTTCCAGATATGGCCACTCAAACTGCTGAAAAATTAACTCACGGGATTTAGATGATGCAGTTCACTTTAACCTCTCTCTCTCTCTCTCTCTCATTTAACATCTTACATTTTTTCTGCTCACATAATGATCAAAAGAAATGTCTTTACAATCATATTCTGTTTACGGTTATTAAATGTCCTCTCTCTCTCTCTCTCTCTCTCTCTCTCTCTCTCTCTCTCTCTCTCTCTCATGCTAAGCGTGTATGGCTCAGGAGGAGGCTGTGAAAGGGTAAGGGGGAGGGGGAGAGCCAACCACGACCGACCTCAAGGAGTCTGTCATATTTTCGTCTGTCTTTTGTTTTTCCACTACTACGATTAATTCTGTTTTATCATTTATTCTAGCATGTGCTAGAGGATTTTATTACGATTAGGAAACACACCTTGTAGTCAAGGGATTAATGAAAGCCTTATCTAATCCCTTTGGTTTGACAAGACTCTCAGATCAGTAGTGCAGAGAAGAGGTAGTCAAACCTTAAAAATAATACCAGTATATAAAACACGTTAGTGCACTGAAGGAAACAGTAGCATCATCCTAAATATCTGGTTACTCAGGAACACCAAACACACCGAAATATACGGAAAATTTTCGCCCAGGCTGTCTCATCCCGGCTAAGAGCAACAACACCTCTTTTGTTAAGTGTAGCTGGGCACATGTGGTGAGCTTCCTGTAATTGGGTGTAAATGTGTTGTGTGTAGTGACCCTTCTGACCTGTGACCAGTGACCCCGTGTGACCTGTGGCAGCCAGGCAGTGTCGGTGCCTTTTGAGGTGGTTACTCCCCCCCTCTTTTACCCTCTAACATCCCTTCCTCTTCCCGCACTCCTTCTTCTTCCTTCCACTGTCTTCCCTGTCTCTTTTCTCCTTCCGCTGTCTCTTCCCTCTTTCCCTCCTCTCTCTCTCCTTCTCTCTCTTTTCCTCCCTCTATCCCATCTCACATTCTTTCCACTTCTCACACGCCTTTCTTTTCCTTCCACTCTCTTCCCTGTCTCTTCCCTTTCTCCTTCAGCTAATTCTCCTGTCTCTCCTCTCTCTTTTCTCCCCTCCCCTCCCACATTCCTTTCTCTTCCCCCACCCTGTCGGCTCCTTGCATATTCCTTCTTGTCTTTCCTCTCCTCCTCCTAGTACCCGTTCTTCTTCCTCTCCTATCCTTTGTAATCTCTTCCCTCTCTCCCCCTCTCGCTTTCCAGACACTCCCATTTCCTTCACCTTCCTATCATATCCATTCCTCTGCCTCCCTTTCTCTATCTCTTACCCCTTCTTCTCCCTCTCCTCTCCTCACATTTCTTCTGCTCTCTCGCATCCCCTTTCTCCTTCTTTCACACTCCGTTCACTTTTCCTCTCTTTCTCTTCCTCTGTCCTCCTCCTTTCACTCTTCTTCCATTCTCTCTCTCCTCTCCCTCTTCCCTTCCCCTCTCCCTCTTTCCCATTCTTTCCTCTCTCCTCACTTCCTCCTCTCCCCCTCTCTGCCTCCTCTTCCCCTCCTTCTCAGTCTTTTCTCTCTTCTTCCCCTCCTCCACCCCCCTCTCTTCCCTCCATAATGACCCCATCACTGACACGTGGCCTCACAACCCTCCCATATCTCACCTCTCTCTCTCTCTCTCTCTCTCTCTCTCTCTCTCTCTCTCTCTCTCTCTCTTTCAAGAAACTACATCCTTACCTGATTCAGTATTATGCGGTAGTATTGTACTGTAGTTCACTCGTTCATATATTTGTCATCTTATGCTTGTAGTCTAACACATTTATAGAGTTTTGTGTTGTCCGAGTTCTCTTTACACCTTCACTTTTTTTTTTTTTTTTTTTTTTTTAAATCGTCTGAGCTGATTCGTGTTCTACCGGTTCTTGGACACGTACAGAATTTTTAAATGAAATATCTCTTGCATATTCAGTGGAATTATTGTCGAGTTATCCTGACACTCCTGCCATTGTACGTTTGCCGTTTTTATTCAGTTCTGACGCATTTACTGAGGTTTCATGCGTAGATATATCCTAACGCATACACGAGATATTTTGTTGAGCTTCCTTTCGCATTTGTAAGTCATTGATCGAGTGTGAGTTGCAGAGCGATGGGTGCAGGGGGCGTGTCGGATGGCCTAATGCAGGAGTGATGGGCGGGGCGGGGTTCACACGTGCCCACACAATCAGGGATCAGCAAGCGACCACCACACCACCTCTTCTAACACTCGATCGATGACGTTATTAAGAAATTTGAGAGCCGTGTTGATTGCTTGGCATTGGGAGTGGTAAATTTTTGGCGAGATGAAGGGAGCCCGGGGAGGACTGGAAGGAAAAGAGAAGACCTTAAAGTACCCATTCGGCAAATCGTAGGACGGCAGCCATAATGATATATGTAAGTGATATCCAGTCCTACACATTAAGGATCCTTTTGCTGCTTTAGACGAAAGTCATGTTGTTGAAAGTAATGTTAACTGTCAAGGACTTAATAGTCTTACATGTTCATCACACCTCTTGCTTCATTTCATCTGCCGTTGCCTTTCCATACTTTCACATTTCTCTCAGCTCCTTCCCTCTCTAAATCCTCCCTCCATTTACGCTCCCTTCATCTCATCCACTCACTTTCCCTGACCCTCCTCTCATTCCATTTCCACATCTTGTCTTCAACTCTTTCACTACTCTTTCCTCCGTCCCTTCCTCCACTATCCCCCCTTTTTCTCTCAATCCTCTCCCTGTGCAGTTTAATTTCATGGCCACAAATGCATTACCAGTGGCCACAGCGCCTCATCTCTTGGCCCCACCACCGATTTATCTTGTACGTCATAATCTCCTCTGTCACTACACTTTCCCAGCGACGTGTTCGTCTCTCTCTCTCTCTCTCTCTCTCTCTGTTTTATTCTTGTGCCACGTATGATTCCGACCAATAATCCTTTTACACGTCTGGAACTCAGAATTGATAAAACGAGACAGCAACCAATTCAGTTATCGTTGATTAGTTAAGCAATAACGTTCCTCTGGTGCTGGTAAGGTTTGGACATTGTGTAAGACCTACCGTACTAACGACAGCTGTTCACACGAGCAAAATGTTTCTTGCAAATGGGAACGTTGATTATACGTGATAGGCCAAGGTTAATCTATTTCCTTATATAAATGAAAATATAGTAGTAACTCTGTCGGCTATGTATAATATACACATTACCTACAACAGTGTAATAGCATAGCCTACTGTACGTATAAAAACAGGGTGACCAACTTGTAGTAAAACCAACAGACTAAATTTATACAGTATCCATCGTCTGTGGTGTCAGTCTCACGCGGAATGTGCACCCATACTTTTTTGACCGAGTGTATATGAGGGAGTGGTGCGTGTACTGGCAACTGAGAGTGAGCGTCGTCGGCGGTATTGGGGCGTTGAACGTATTGTTGGAGCCACGCGACCTTCCCCCGGGCCCTCTCAACGCCCGTAGGGAGGAGATGAGTCTATGGGAGGACTGGATGTGATTATGTGCGAGGATGGATTAGTGCTGTTATTATGATCCTTTATTATTATTATTATTATTATTATTATTATTATTATTATTGTCATCATCATTATTATTATTAGTAGTAGTAGTAGTAGCTGTAAAGACTGGCATAGAATTAATCCCGTCAGAATGATGCCAACCTATTGTTTTTATTCTGTGTCTGCCTTACTCCGACGCAATAACTAATCTAAACAAACACCTCTAGTAATGAAGGACTGCGGGACTGAAAACAATCTCCATGACTGTTTTCAGTAGCCTACCACGTTCTTTATACTTTACTCTGACATGTTTCTTTCAGGTTAGTGTAGACCGCTCGGAGTGAAGGGTTTGTTGTTGTTGTTGTTGTTGTTGTTGTTGTGGCTCATCTGAAACGTGCATCAGGTGGACTGCAGGCTTCAGTTGCCCATCTCCAGCCACTGACTATCCTTCTCTTGGGGGAGATGGAAATAGTTGAGGGATGCTTGTATAACAAAGCAGTCGAGCCGCTCAGTTGTATCAGTGCCACCATATGAAGGCGTCCCTCTCCACCATCAATGAATATAGATCAAAGGCAACAGTGGTCTTAGATTACCCCCTTCGCAAGGAGTGGGGCCCCGAGGCTAGTCTGCCCTCGTCCAGAATATTTAAGGGCAGGTAATTAACACAAGTTCCTCGTGCCATTACATGATCCAAAATCCTGCATACATCTCCCTGGGATTCAACCTACGCGTAGCACATGACCGTCAACCGCACTGGCATCCTTACGTTAATAGACTATTGGACTAGCATATGGTTTATTATAGCGGCAGCCATTAAAAAGCAGAGAGAGAGAGAGAGAGAGAGAGAGAGAGAGAGAGAGACAGACAGACAGACAGACAGACAGACAGAGACAGAGACAGACAGACAGACAGACACTGACAGAGAGACAGACGAACAAAAACAAAGACACAGGCGCACAGACAGAGGTAGTTAAACAGACAGACAGAGGCAGCTCCACAGACTGACAGAAACAGAAACAACGACAGGGTGGAGAGTGTGCGAGTGAGTGAGTGGGAGAGAGAGGGAGGGGGAGCTAGGGGGAGCGGGAGCAGAGAGGAGCGGAGCACTTAACTTGTTAGGGCTGTACTGATACAATTAAAGTCAAATAGAGTTGATAATGTTGGGTGAAAAGGGCGGAGTTCCGACCCACTCAGCCCACCCTAACAACTGACTAATGGACGGACAAATGAAATATCCACCGCGCTCTCTCTCTCTCTCTCTCTCTCTCTCTCTCTCTCTCTCTCTCTCCCTCCCCATCAATCTATCTGAATCTGTCAATCTGTCTATCTACCTATCTTTCTATCTCTGTGTCTACCTGTCTGTCCAGCTAAATAACTGACTAACTCTGCATGTTTCTTCCACGTCATCATTTAATCTTTCACTGTAAAATGTAAGATGATAAGTGGGGGCGACCATCATCCACTCAATGTAGTGGTGCCTACTTCTCTCATCTTTATCATTTTTTTTCTGTGTCTGCCCTCCTCTTTTCACCTTTTCTCCTATCCCTCCTGTCACCTTTTATTACTTCTCTTTCCGCTTTAGGTGATTCTACACTGAGTGACAAACCTAATCGATTCGTGTAACCAAGGCGAACCAAACCACACTCCTCACCACGCCTCTGTATAGCTAGGTGCTGTTTGCCGCAAGAGTACATCGGTTCACTACACGAGACAGCCCTGCAGGAGTGATTGCTTCCCTGCTGTTGATAGGTCTGCTCTGCCAGATAGACCAGGGTTACACAACGAGAAAAGCAAAGTAGAGTGGCTTGTAAGGTGTGTGGCCTGTGTATATATGTAGCAAGTAGCCATCACTCTCTCTCTCTCTCTCTCTCTCTCTCTCTCTCTCTCTCTCACACACACACACACACACACACACACACACACACACACTGCGGAGGTATCATGGCCGGTGTCGTCTCTGCTCCGACAAGCGTGACATACACAGCCTCCGAGGAAGTCAGTTTTTTTTCTTTCCTATTTCCTCGATTCTGTCCCTTACTGCATTAGCCTGCACTACGCGACTCCCTGTTCCCTGTTCCTGGTCCTTATTGTTGGTGTCTTTGTTGTATTTGATTTCTGTGTACCCGTGTTTCCGTTTTTGTTAACTTGTTACCTTTAAAATTTTCCCCATCAAAGAAAGTCGAACAGAAGAAAGGCAGAGAGAGAGAGAGAATAAAGGCCATATGAGTTTTGTGTAATACTTGTAGCTGGTGTGAGTGTTTTGTTGTTTTCTATGCTGTGGTTGTTATGTTTTTGCTCGTGTTAATTTGTTTTTGTGTTCATTAAGGTTTTTGCTGCTAATTTTTTTCTATTTGTTTATGTTGTCTTGCATAAGTTGTCTGCGCTGTATTTTTTACATGTATACTCTTG
>NC_137008.1:37180722-37223222 GCF_032717465.1 Coenobita brevimanus | reverse complement strand
TGAAATGTGAATAGCCATATTTCATTTTCATAATTTTAGTGAGTGATAGAAATGAATATGTATGGCACTAAATTCGTAGTAAATGTATATGGATTAAGTGTGTCTACAGTGTTTAAGAATCAAGAGTTTGTATTAAATGTGAATTGTGTAAGTATTAAATGTGTGTATTAGTGTGTGTGTAGTATGTATGCTCTAGGTGTGTATCAAGTGTGTATTTTAAGTATATATATTCATTAAATTCGTATATGAAATGTGTATTAAGTGTGTAAGTGTTGTGACTGGTGTGTGTTGGGGCAGGAGGATCCTCCATAAAGTCATCAAAACCCCTGACTTCATCTGGTCAACTGTTCCTCCATTCAGACTCACTCGACTGTGCTCAAATCAGCCCATTCTGTTGGCTTAGGGGGTTGCCGGCGAGTCCTTTCCCCCGCCCTGCCTTTCCCGAGCCCTTTGTCACCCTTTAGAGCTGCCCTTTATACTCAAGTTATTATCCTCTGATGCAGCCAGACTCATCTCTCATTCTAGGACTCATGGAAATTCTCATATACACATACATTTCAGCTTTCTTTGTAATACTCACCTTAGTTTTCGTTCCAATATTTTGCCTCACTCAGATCCTATTATAATACTTCAGACTTCTTTGTAATTTTCTTTCAGTCACTCATTCAAACATTTTCTCTATATATCTTTTTAATAATCACTGTCTCTTATTCTAACACTCATCTATCTCTCACTTATCACTTGCCGTCCCATTTTAACGCCTAACACTCTATCCCTCGTTCTAACACTTAATCCATTCACATTTTAACGCTCATTCAAACTCCTGTTCTAGCACTCACTCCATCTGTCATTTTAACATTTACCCTGTCTCTCACTTTACCACGAAAGTAGCTTCCACCCTAGTCCTGGTCATTTTTCTTGCTACCACAGCACACCACACTATACCACACCACACCACACCACACACTACACCTCACCACACCACACCTCACCACACCACACCTCATCAGCAGTGAATTCAGGCAACCGCCTCAGCTTCATTTTTAATCCTAACACTCCATCTCTCATCCTAAAACTAACCTGATCTCTCACCCAATCTTCACCGTCATTGTCACCCCAGTAACCATTCCAGCCCCTCACCCCAACCTTGTCCCTCACAACTCACCCAAAGCCTCACACCAACTCTCATTCCAGACCTTCAATACTACCTTCAAGCAAAGTTTCTTTTCTGTTCAAAGTCCTCGCCCCAAAGACTATTGTGTCCCACACCTAAATATGTTATGCAGAGCTCACCCAAATATTTTCCCCAGGTGTCACTAGGTTTATGATGGTAAAAGCAATGACAACGTCCGTGTCAGACACAAGACCAATCTGATACCGATCTGTCGAATATCTTGCCCTTCATACGTCATGAATTAAAGGCAGTGTAGAAACTGTAAGGGGATATTCTAGGTGTTCCTGTGTGACACACTAGTTGGATACAGGGAGAACCATTGAAGTGCGTCCCGTCGAGAGGCTCAGTAGACACCTCACAATGGAAGGCCATTTACAGAGAGGCAAAGCACGGCCAGATCCTTTTATCGAGACGCCTCCCAAAGTCCTGTCCTTCCTCGCCCCCTCTGCAGATTATTTACTTTTCCATTTACCTCTGATACACCGTGGCATGACTGGGCCTTTGCTGCTCACCAGGACAGCACCGGACTCGCGTATCCTACCTAAGCAACCTGCGCAAAAACGATTACTTAAATTAGCTGGAGTCGACTTGATGACAAGTACTTTATGTTGTGTAAAAAATACATATTTTAAGTTTATAAATAAAAATATAATCTATAAAACATAGCTCAATGCACCTCGCATTACCTGCTAGTTATATAATCAACGGATCTGATGGCAAAGGGCTGTAGCAAATCTCAGAGGAGTAAGTAAGCTGGGTTTAAGTCAGTCAACTCGGTAGTAATGGATTATCTGCGCGTTGTATGATTTTTTTTTAAATTGAATCAGATATAAAGTGAAGGTTAGGAGACAGACAGAGCTGATCTAAAAACGTTGCTGCAATGTATAGTCTAGATCATTTTTACTTTTGCCATTTCCTTTTCCTGATCTAGACTCTACCATTCCTCTGAAATAGCTGGGAAATTGGATGATGATGATAATGGCGATGGTAGAGATTGTGATGGTGGTGATACAGAATATGGGAACTCATCCTCTAGTAGAGTCTAGTTCATGCACAGCAAGTTAGGTTTACGTGTTTCCGAAAAAGGTTTACCTATACTCTGTATTTGGAAGCTTAGCACAAAGACTACTAAAACAGAGGGCGGACTGGAATGAAACAACCTAGCAATCAATTGGCCAAACCGGGGAAAAAAAAAATGTCATCTAGTGGAATGGCACAAAGTGATGGTGAGTGAAATAATGATGGCGGTGATGGTGGTGGTAGTGGTAGCGGTGAAGTAATGAGAATGAAGATTTGGACGATAATGGTGACAGTGTTGATACTAATCAGCATGATGACGATGACAACGATTATAAGACGATGAGAATGTAGAACGTGATTATGATGGTAACGGCGACGGTGGTACTGGTAACCGTGATAACAATAGTCAGGACGACGGTGATGGCGATGCTGGTGCTTCCCCCAAAATATACAGTCTGCACCAGTTACGATCTGGACAAAAAACCATGACGAACCAAATCCCTCACACGACATTCCCCACACCGTCCCTCCCTCTCCTGCACCTGCCCGCCCGTCTCTGCAGCCTCCCATTACCTGTGCGATCGCCGAGCGGGGGTTGTCCTCTGTAGGCAGGACAATTACTGGAATTAATTACTCATTTCTTAGTGCGGAGCCAAGATATTCCGCGCGGTGCCTTTTGGTGAGGGGGAGGCTCGGGGCAGAAGAGTGGTATCCGTCAAGCTTGGTTAGGTCCACGCCAGTGCTGGACATACGGTAGGTGAAAGGCCTTAACTTACGGTCACCTCAGGCCCTGGTACACCTGCACCCCCTACACCCCTCGCCGCCTTTGAACCTCCTGCTTGCCATGCCGCCGCCGGGTCGAAGCGGTACAGGGCGGAATACGAAACACCCGCGCCCTTACCCCTTGCTGTATAGTCAGTCGGCCGGCGGAAACCACATCGGCCAGACCAGAGTTTATACTGGTAGTCCTTATAAAACACACACACACATACACACACACACACAACTACCAATGCTCTCTCTCTCTCTCTCTCTCTCTCCGTTTGTATTAATATAACAGCAAGAAATCATGAATTCTTGAAATGGTTCTTCCATCCAGAGCGGAAGAAGAGAATACAGAAATTGATCTTAGAGAGAGAGAGAGAGAGATAAGGTGCTAGAGTCATGGGAAGAGGGATCGTAGTAAGGAGAGAAACCCCTGAAGTATTTTTGTCGACATCACCCCTCATAGGAAGCGGCGTCGGACAACAAGCAAACTTGTGGAACTATTACACGCTCTGTCTCATGGCATGCATAACTGGGGATGCGAACATGTGTACAGGGAAGTCCTCATTTATGTCCGACAGTCATTTGTGAAACACATGACGTCGGTGAACCGTATCATCATTGGCACAGGACATTTCGCATCGTGTCTCCCTTGGCGATTTGCTCTGCATATTACACTTCAGGTTTTTTTTACACGTTATTATATCCTTATAGAGTAGGCACAGTTTGCATCATGAACATTCTGGAAGACATTAATGAGTGTTAATAAAAACCCATAGGGGGAGTGTTAAGAAACTTCCAAACCAATGGGAATATAGTTCGACCACGTAGTACGCTTACATTTGACACTACTGTACCTCATTCATGAAGACTCGATGTAACACGGCATGCAGGCTAACAGGAGTGGTTAATACTCTAATCTGTAGTCAACCCCATCATTGTCGTCTACAAAGGAACTCTAGTTTCTGACGGTCATGTGTGAATCCCGTGATGAGAGTAAAAAATCTCACTCCTCTCTGCATCGCCCACGTGGCATGCAGGCTAATTACATCTCATACTCCCAGGTGCTCCATAAATGATCCTCAGAAATTGTGGGCACATCTACACATCCTCACATCCTGGCTACCTCAGTTTTAAGAATACGCCCCTTAAGACAATCCCGCCGTGGTTATCCCCAGCACGTCCTGTTATTATGCCGGTGGCGGGGCGTGTGCTCGGAATCGGTGAGATATCTATGAATCTCTGCCTTACCATGAAAGAAGCAGGATGTAGCGCAGGCTACAGGACGAGATTCCTAAACTGACTTACGATCGTTTCCTTTGCCGTAACTAAAATTAACTAAAGTACTTCCGATCATTTTCCCGCTCCCCCCCCCCTCCTTTAATGGACACGAGGCGTGGGAAGATTTTGTTCCCCTTTCTTTGTTTCTTGACGAAATGTTTCTTTTTCACGATTTGTTTTAAAAGAACAGCAAGGGACATGCATCTTGTGCAGTTCTGTGCCTTCGTTTCTTTGTCATTCTAATGATAACATTCATCTCCTAACCAAGATTTATTTTTACATTACCACTGAGAAACATAAACAGATTCTGCGCTGTCGTTTCCTGGACCTTCTACAACTTTATTAAATTAACGTAGCAACTTTTCAGAACTGAATATTATAATGTCAACTCCCTTGTAAATTACAGTCAGCCAAGTTCACATATTTTCGATTATTTTATTTGTTCATCGAACCAGCTAATATGTAGAATGTGCTGGGCCACTCCCACTTCCACCCAGTTATCCTGATTTTGGGTTGACGGGTGGTCCAGCCAGGTGAGATAAACAAGTGCGATGCTCACAGTGAACACCGTTTCAACATGTGGACCTTATACCTCACCTCAGCTTATTAAATGGAGATACGAACTAGGATGATGATGATGATGATGATGATATTCAATCAGTTTACGGCACTGTGAAATCTGAACATGGTGTAGATGTTTGTCATGGCTTACTGACTTAACACAGCCGTCGTGATGGTTGCTGTGTGTGTGTGTATGTGTGTGTGTGTGTGTGTGTGTGTGTGTGTGTGTGTGTGTGTGTGTGTGTGTGTGTGTGTGTGTGTGTGTTAAAGCACGGAGGAATGTGTTTGGCGTATGTATGCGTATTTAAACATTAAGGCTTGCTTTGGCATGTCTGCTCATACGAGGCTGCTGTGTTATGTACCTTGTGTGTGTGTGTGTGTGTGTGTGTGTGTGTGTGTGTGTGTGTGTGTGTGTGTGTGTGTTGCCTGGAGTGTCAGCTGTGTCAGTGAGGCGGCGGGTGAAGTGAGAGGGTGGGACTTGTGGTAGTGGCGTGGGCGGGGTGCAGTGTTGTGTGGTGGGAAGGCGGAGTGGGTGTTGTGGAGGTGGTGGGCGTGCGTTGGTGTGGTGTGGTGGGCGGGTGCTGGGCACAGCACAGGAAGGCCAAGAAAGGATGTGGGAGGGGTGGTGAAGCGTGACCCCGCCCACTGGCTGCGGGGGGCGACGGCGCGCGTCTGGTGGCAGCGTGGGAGCGGAGGGCGACGGGGGCGGGGTGGCACAGTGCCACGGGCTCGGCGGCAAGAGCCACTGCTGCTCCACGTTGCCATGGCGACGTGCTGGGGGGCCGCGCGGCGACACTTGACTCCCGCCCCGGGCGGTCACGTGGCGTGACGTCACAATTCAGGAGCCAATGGTGAGTGAGACAGGGTGGGGTGGGCGGGGCCACGGTTCACGCGTCACGTCCATTGGTTCTCGCCGCTCCCGCCAGCCACACTCAATTATCGTGGCCGAGTCGCCCAACACGGACTGGAAACCGTGATTTAAGATATTCAAATAAGTTGGTCAAGTTTGACTAGTGCTAAGAGTGCGAGGCGGTGTGAGCTCGGGCAGGCGACGTGAAGGTCAGTGTGGCCGCTACCGTACCCGCTACCCAACCCCGCCCCGCCCCGCCCCGCCCCGTGGTCTGCCCCGCCAGCGCCCGGCCCGGCCTGTCAGTGCCGCCCCTGCCGCGGTAGAGTTCTTTGGTTCTTCGTGCTCGCCTCCAGCGTGCTCGCCAGTCTGCCTCGCTGCCCTGGCCGCCACCGCGACCGCCACGCTGGACCACTCCAACCTGGGCCTGTTCGGGCTGCGGCCCTCAGCGGCCGCCATGGACCTCACCGCCGCCTACCGCTACAACCACAACATGATGGAGTACTACACCTGTAAGACACTCATTATCGTAGTGCTCGATTCTGCTGACCAGACTTCACTCACACAAATAGTAAAGTAGTAAGGCGTTTTGTAATGTGTCGTGCTTCAGTGTGTTGTGTCTGTATCTGTGTTTGTGTGGCAGGGAATAGCATTATCATTGCATTAGCCACGACGCGATGGGATACTTAACCTGTAAATCACTGATTTTAGTGGTACTACTGCTCACGCAGACGAAGATACAGTAACGTGTTGTCGCTGTGCCCTGGTTTGAAATGGTTTGACATGTGCTTACTGATGTATATTCCAAAAACTAATATCTCAAAGAAAGAAGACGAACCTATCAATTCCTGAAGTCATAAATGAAACATGTGACAAAGGCAGAAAGGAGTTTGTCCTCTGTATATGTAGATGACCGTTCTTCCTAAGGTGAAATATAAACTAGCCCCATCTTATCTTAACAGGTGTACTTATAAGCGTCAGAATCCGGGGACTTGCCTTCTCAACCCTTGCAGTTTTAATGATAGGATCTCGTGTACTGGTCTTTTAGGAAATTGCTATACTCTTTCACCAGCCTTTAACTAATACAGTACAGGGGTATGTGTAGATGTTTATGAAAATGAAGGCAGGTTCTTATTAATAGTCGAATAGGAAAGATAGAAATGAACTTTATTTTTGTTTTGTCTGGACGCTGATTATAACAAACAGACCTACGATTAATTATCGATTGTATCCAAGGGTTATTTCTGCAGGAAGAATAAGGGAAGGAGAGAGCATATCTTCCCTTGCCATTCGTTCTGTTCCTGCAATAGCCATTCTTAATTACCGGGGAGAAATTATCGTCAGGAAAGATAAGGGAGGCAGAGTGCAAAATCTTCCCATGTCTTGTTCCTCCAAAAACATATCTTTTACAAAACGGAAATTATCATCGAGAAGGACAAGGAATAAAGGTGCAGACTATTCCTATGAAACTAAATATAATTATGAAAGAAGAATGTTTTTTTTTCTGTAAATCAGCCCTGTGTTTTAAATCCCACCCAGTTTATTCACACCATATATTAGTGCGCAGTGGGATGATGATGATGATGATGATGATGATATCACACTGAACCAGTCACAAGTAAGTATTAGAGGACATTTTCTATAGTATACAGTGGCTGGCAGTCCTATCAGCGAACTCTGTCATTCATTGTCTTTCATTTAGGAGAAAAATCCACATCATAATATGTAAGAAAGTCCACGAGCTGAACAGGGTCCAAGTCTGGGCGAAACTGTTGCATCCTCACAATAAACACAGTTATTGAATGTGGGGATAATTCTTCCATTTGAACAGATTTTGGTCTTGAAATCAAGACGTTATTATGTGCTTCAGTAAAGTAGCGATGACCCATTATATGTATTTAATATTATACTAATGTGAATCACAGCACACGGATAGGCTAACCTTATGTAAGAACAAATTAATCCCCTTGTATTACCATGTTGCTTTTTGTATATCAGAAGCGCATGAAACTTCTGTATTCCCATTTTAGTATTGGGAGGAGGAGTCCCGGCCCTTTCCACCACATTTAGTATGAGAAATAAGTTTAAGATGATGATGAAAAGAACATGCTCGTAATGAGCGCATACAGTTTCCCCCGTAACAACTATTGCTCTAAGTGCCCAGTGGTTGACGTAGGTACAATGCAAGTAATTTCCTGATCATTATTACAACGCTTGTTTGTGTGTAAGATGCTACATATATATATATATATATATATATATATATATATATATATATATATATATATATATATATATATATATATATATATATATTCTGCATTTCAACCAATGTATGTGTGTGTGTGTGTGTGTGTGTGTGTGTGTGTGTGTGTGTGTGTGTGTGTGTGTGTGTGTATGTAATCGGTAATATTCACAGTACAGTATGAAATCATAGTCACTTCAGTACCATATCGTCATTATCTGTTTGATGTTTGCTACTGCCAGAAGTACGAAAACTATTCATATTACTGAAGTAAATGTACACTGGAGCCAATTGCTGGTGTAGTGCATAGCCGTGTGAGGGTAAGGTGGTGACAGCGGAAAGCTGTGTCCGGTCGTGCTGTCTGCTTGTCATTTTGAACACCTTTACAACGAAAGCGTTAGTGATGAGTATGGATCATTATTCCTGGTCACTCTGTTGATAGCTGTTTTGCTTCGATGTTTGTCTATTTTCTGAATCCTATGATAGTCGGCTTTGGGTTAATATAATAATTTTTTTTAAGATCCATTAGAATTATTCCGATGTGGAAGCCTCATATGTATGCGAAGTAGCCTAGTAAGAAAGGGCTGTTGGTGTAAAGAGAGCTTTTTTTTTTTTTTTTTTTTTTTTAGAGCAATAATTGTACGGAAGACAAGAAAAAGAAACGCTATACTGTTATCGACTTAGTAATCTAAATATTTGTTCACTGATATAGCTAAACATACAAAGGCGGCCATGAATTCAAGCCTTTATTATTCCAGCATAAATCAATGAAGATAAAGGAAGATTAACCTCAGACGACAAGAACCTACTCCTAAGCTAACCAAAATAAATTGGCGGTAGCAAGATAAAGGTATACAGTAGACCAGACTTGTATCGCCGTCACATCGTTAAACTGTAAGCTACTGCTCTTTACAATTACGGGTGTAGAGGAAAGAAAAAAGTTTCATCATTACTTACAGGATCAGTGATACTGGGCCTCGACCATGTTTCATCCACGTGTATCGACTTGTCTCAGAAGTATAATCATTCAGGGTATCAGATTATTTTACCGTAATGAATTATTATTATTATCATCATCATCATCATCATCATCATCTTCAACATTTCCCACTAATACATGAGATGTGCATCCAGAAACACGATCAAAATTGTACATTAACAGACCTATCGAGAGCGTGCCGAATGAAATTAGCAAATATTGTATGGCTATTATGTATAGTATGCATTATAGAAAATAATACATTATTGAAACAGAACTAACAGTACAGTACGTCACAAAGTGTCTTCATATTCAGAATAGGAGTTAATGTCATCATGGTACGAATGAACTTTTCCAGTGAAAGAGAATCAATCTGCCTCATCAATGGAGTGCCTTCATGTGCATGGTTTAAACCTTACTACATCCATGCACTTTTGTGTAAAGATGGCTAGAACACCCTTTGTTGGGTAGCTTTTTTTTTTTTTTTTTTTTTTTTATAAATCATGCTATTTACTTGCCCACAGAAAGACCGCCCGTAGCGCGTAGCATAGAGACATGGAAAATACCCGTAGGCTATGACACACAGCCATCGCTTTATAAATACAGGTTCCTGTTTCAGTTCTAGCGCGAACAGATTGCGAAACACCATATACCATACATATATATCACTGAGTCACAGCTGTCCATGAGATATTAGTAATGTGCTCAGCTCACCATATCATATTTTGCCTGGTGATGTGGATGGATAATCGTGATTATCGCTTACTAAATTTATCGGTTTCATAGTTCATTTAATCATTGAATTTATTTAAAATCTCGTACGTATTTAGGAAGGTTACAATGTGCTGATAATGCTTAGTTAAAATTGTCTGGGGGGAGCTGAAATTATTATAATGTCCCCGTAATGAAGTTGAGCTTTAATTGAGTACCTTAACTCTGTGTGTGTGTGGGGGGGGGCCTCCCCTGAGTTTTATGTTGAGATTGACACTGGATAATTTTGTACAGCATGTGAGACATCGAAGCAGTCATGGTATTAGAAAGAAAAAGTGTCGATTAATTTTCTGTTACGGACACATTTGTCTTTTTCAGTCAGGCTGACACCAGTCGATTTTATCTACCTGAGAGAAATCTTTGCAATTAAAAAGTTAACCCTTCACCACGATGACGTCTTTTATATTTTTTTTATATCCAGATTTTTTTTTTTTTTTACATCCAGACCATTCTTTATATTATTTTCTCTACCCAGATCATTTTAATCAGCTTAGAAGAGATTTTCAAACAGAAGAAGTTAGACACAACTTTCATAGGCCGCTTTACTACCGGAGGTCTCTTCTTCAGCTGAAAAAAATAATCAGGTTGGCAGTGAAAATAAATTTTAAATAACTTCCTCTGTTTGTAGAGGCTAAGGACTATCTGTATTAACTCCTTCCCTGCCACGGTTGCATTTCGTTATATTTTATTAATCATTTAGCATGGACGCACTTCGGACCTCAGTTAAGCGTTCGCTGCCGTGGACGCATTTCAGATTTCAGTATATCAATCAGACAGTTTTGTTTAACCGAGAGAAATCGTAGCAACCCTACTGAATCACTATAACCGTAAGTCAAGTGTGTTGGAATGGATTAGTCCGGTGGAGCGCAAATCCAGCATTACCGGTATCTGGCAATTTATCAAGCTAACTCCACACTTTTTTTTTTTTCCCAGATGAGAGAATTTCTGTCAGTCATAGGGATTGTTAAATAAGTAAATCGGCGAATAGGATTGAACGCGTGTGACAGTGAGAAGGAGAGTGGCAGAGGTGGGATGCAGGGTACAGGGGAGGAAGGCGGTGAGAGGAAGGGGCTAATGGAAGAGTACAGGGGGTGGGTGTTGCAGGGGCAATAAGCAGGGAATTAAGGTGTCAGGGTACAAGGGTTGGGGTTGGCAGGGGCGGGAGTGGGATGAGGGAGCCAGCTTGCTAATGGACACCTAATTGTTTGTCCATGCTGGATGCTGTAACGGCCGATGTGTTCTCACAGCATCAGCTCACATAGTCTCTATGGATTGTGCTCTAGTGGCCCTAAGACGATCCCTGGCACGTCCTCCTTACCGCTTATATCTGCATGTTAAACAGTTAGTATTCTCTTATATGCTACTTGAACACAAACGGTGTCGATATTAAACAGGTATATACAGTATACCTATTAACACACATACACACACACACACACACACACACACACACACACACACACACACACACACACACACTAATATATATATATGTAAGGAGAAAGCGGGAGAGGGTGGGGAAACTTGTTTGTAGGTGGTTGTGCTCGGGAGATGGAGTAATTGGGTGTGGCGTTAATGGGGCACTCAGAGCGATAAAACTGTTACCCGCACCATGGTGGTCGGCATGGCAGATCAGTGTTTGCCCTGCCTCAAGCACGCACACTTGTTACTCACCACCACTGTCAGTCAATCAGTAAGTCAATCAGAGTTGCTGCCGTGTGGATGGACATTTAATGAGCAGACAAAAAGGTCGGTTTAAACCAGTTCACTTGGATGGGGGAATAAATATGCGCAAAACTAGTCAGCTTAAATAGAAACAGTCAGATCGGGAAGAAAAACAGTCAAGTGACTGAGCTCAGGTAAAAAAAAAAAAAAAAAAAAAAAAAGGTGAACTCATATAGAAACTGAAAACGTCGATTCAATAACTGCTGCACTGGTAAATAGTCGGCTCGGCCAGAAAACAGTCACTTCATTTAAAAAGAACGTCAGCTCAGACAGAAATGTAGCCAGTTCAGTAAACCGGCAGCTCGAGCAGAAAGTCAGACATCTCGGACAGGACAGCAGTCAACCTGGACGGTATAAAAGTTAGCAAGGGGAGAAAGTTAATAAAAAAAATAGACGGGGGGGGGGGAAATTATTTATTAACCTGCTCAGTACCAGAAGACTAACCTCAAGATCAATAAAAATAATTTATTTGGTAGTCATTATGATTCAGAAAGACTCACTGGACTGTAGGAGATAATAGGAGTGGTGTCTGGCAGTGAAGGTGTTGAAAAGTCTACATAATAACTCCTTCAATAGGATGAAGTTAGTTTTTTATGTTTCAGTGTTACGATCACCAGATGAATATATTTTGCGTAGGAGAACACCCTGGAGGTGAAGAGGTTAATTAGGATCATATGCATCTCATTCAGCTCGAAAATTCTTGCCCAGTCTGAACAGAATCATGTGGTGGCAGCGAGAATAAAGCTGAGGTACTCGGACTGAATTGCAAAACTCCTTAGGAATCCGTCTTAGTCACGCCCGGCCGACCCGCAAACCATTCGTCGCAGTGACAAATCCCCCTACCTGCGATTAATCCTACGGCCGTGATCGTGTGACCTGAGTTAATCCCTTGAATACCATGATTTCATTCGTGCTTCCACCAGGCGATCTTATCTGGCTAACTTTTGGGATGGGAGGTGTTAGCTACAGTCTTCCTTATCCTGTTCAGTGATAGGGCAGTTTCCTAAGACATAATATCAGTTGGTAGGGGAAAAAATAATGTTCTCGTAGTGAAGGAGTTAATCTCGCCATGTTCTCAAATCCAGACCACGTAGATCGAGCCCCGGAGTTGGACACCATCACCATCATCATCGCTTTGGTTCTGAGCTGTTAATTGCCCTTCCCTCGAGAGGTTCAGTCAAGCGGCACCTACCAACTAGCCGGCAGTAACCCCTTTACTGCCATGAACCTTTCTTTTAACTGGCGGAATTATACCTGTATATGGAGAGGTTGTTTAATTTTTTGTGGATATAATCCCTCCCCTTAAAAAGTTCGCTCGGCTGTGATCAAAACTCATTCTTTTATTCTAGTCTCACTACCCTCAGACGATTCCATTCAACTTAGGCAGTTCTTTTCATCAAGGACAATCAATAAGAAAGGAGTGAATATCTAAAATCGAGTTGTGTCGTCGTAAAGGCAATAACGACGACTTTTTTGTTATGTACTTACCAGCGTCAGGGGATTTTATTACGGAAATAGTAATGAACTAAACCAACAAATTGAAAAGAGTGTACCCGAACAGACTAGCCCATGAACCCTTTTGTTATCTTATTTCACACATCTTTCAGTGCTTATGTGAATGAAATGCATTGTCATACTAATACCTGCGTTGACTGTGACGATATAATAGCTACACACTAACACAATAGAGGATACAACAGTTTGTTTCCCATGCCGGCCTAAACATCTGGATTCCCACATTAAACACAAGCTCAGCTCTGTTAAACAAATTTATCCATGAACAATTTCCTATGTATTAGCTTAATCACTGACAACGGAAAGAAATCAACTGTGTGTAAATTATAGGTAAACCAACTTACTGCCTGTGACAAGAAAAGTGAATACATCATTTGTTATTATCATCTCAAGGTTCATCGAATTAACAACAGATAGGAAAAGCTCAACCAGTTTTATAAAATATCCAGTATCGTAATATGTCAAAACTAAAGGATAGTTTAACCCAGAGATCACCTCACCATAGAGAGACCGGAGTTAAAAATGTAAATACTGTGTACAGTCAGCAACAGAAGTATCTACCCATAAATTTATGACTCTGAACGTGGGCGATGTTACTTGTTTCAGTGTCTAGTAAGTCAAATAAACAAGCTTGTACATTCACTCATGCTGTATTATATAACGTCAGTAGGCGACGTAATAGCCAATAACACTAAAGGACATACAAACAGACACCAAAGGGTTCAAAAACATCTTGGTAGTGTTTCAAGGGTCGCACTGTGCCTCTTCATAGACTGCACAAGATAAATTCTGGGAGAATAAAAAGTGTGTGGGATCAGTGGTGGAGTGCGGTGTGTAGTGGTGGGGGATATTACACAGACCTTGGTGGTGGTGGTGTAGTGGTTTGTGGTCCCCGTGGCGGCCACCCAATCAGCGTGTGTGGGGGGTTGAATGTGGTGTCTGTGTACAAATATCTGTTGGCAGTACGCACCTGTCCACTCTAAGCAGGCCATGTCCACGGCTTCGCTCTGTCCACGTCTCTCATCAGTATTTGCTGTGGTTTGGAAGCATAATGTAGGTAGTCTCATTTTTGCCTATTCATATTCACTTCTCACTCTGTCATTCATTAAAGTACGTCTCATCCTCTTCCCTGTCTGTCCATCTTCTGTCTGTTAATATATTTGTGAACATACAGTATACTGCATATAAGAATTTGTGTTACCTACCTGTTTATCTATTTGTTTTTTCATGCACGTATCTATTCATCTGTCTGCTTCATTCCTTGTCAAAATATCTATCCAACGATCTATCTCTGCTCCACTATCTTATTCTGATACTGGCCCTACACATCGAATGTCAGTAATGAGGCCGGACCACCTCACTGGGACTATGGTGTTCGTGTGATCTCTCTCTCTCTCTCTCTCTCTCTCTCTCTCTCTCTCTCTCTCTCTCTCTCTCTCTCTCTCAGGTGTGATTATGGTGGCACGTGTGACCTGTTGATCTGGATGATGGGGTGTTCAGGGGTGAGACTTACAGCTCCTGGTCACGCAAGCTCTCACTCCACGCATTCCTTCTCACATCACCGCATATTCGCCTCATCATTCGCATTATTTTTTCGCATCTCTTTCTGATTATTTTTACATCGATCCCATACTCTTTTTTTCTCATTTTTCTTACATTTTTTACATCTTGCTCGTATTTTTTTTTTTACATCTTCCTCTTAGTTTTGTTTCTTATATCGCTGTACATTTCACACACACACACACACACACACACACACACACACACACACACACACACACACACACACACACACACACACACACACACACACACACACACACACACACACACACACACATGCACTATATCACAGTCACCGAAAAAAAAAAAAATCACACTTCACATCGCATATCCCCTCAAGTCTGTCATAACCTCACACTTCGATCACCCTGCACCTGACCCAGTTTCACACCTCACCTCACACAGCCTTACACACTCCTCCTCAGATCACGCAGCACCTCAGACACAAAGCCTCCGCCAACCTCACACCTCTCACATGACACTTGACACCTCAGCTTAGACACGGCCTCCTGCAACACAGAGCTTTTCATCGGATTACATGGAAAAGCATGTAGGAGCTGCGTATTGAGTTGAAGCAGGCTGGTTGAGTGAAAAGTCAGGAGACAGAGAGAGAGAGAGAGAGAGAGAGAGAGGGGGGGGGATAACCCAAGAACAAGTGGGACACGCAAATAATATAC
This sequence comes from Coenobita brevimanus, assembly GCF_032717465.1. Lineage (NCBI taxonomy): Eukaryota > Metazoa > Arthropoda > Malacostraca > Decapoda > Coenobitidae > Coenobita > Coenobita brevimanus. The sequence continues at coordinate 37,208,099 of NC_137008.1, read as the reverse complement.
TAAATAAAATTTATACCATATCTATCTATCTGTCTTTATTTATCTATCTAGGAGAATCGGTAGAGAAGCGGCCTGCAGTCTTAATGGACTCAGGTTCGAATCCCGGCTGGGGCAGGGAACATTTTAAGGATTTTAATATATTAAAAACAGCAGACTTTTCTGATCTACCAGACGACCCGCCGACATGTCATAAAAGTACCCCCGCTAATACCAGTACACCATTCCTTTATGAGACAACCCTAGCATGTATTCAATATGGATGATGGGTGTTAGCGCCGAAATGGTGACATGTGGAGATACAGGAGGACTACTCGGCCTTAGGAGTAGACCCTGAAGCCTTTGTCCAGATAGGTCCTGAAGCCTTTGCCCAGAGTCGGACACGTATATATATATATATATATATATATATATATATATATATATATATATATATATATATATATATATATATACAAGAGAGAGCGAGTGAGCCATTTGTCGAAAGGTGGATAGATAGTTTGTTTCAACCAATTAATTTTAGTTCTGAGTTAATTGTGCTTTAATCTGTTCCACTGCAAGCGCTGACTCTGTTGTGATTGACCAGACTGAATGAATTGTTTATACGCTACCTATAGTGGTATTTTGCCCCTGTAGCTTTACCTACATGCTTCATAAACATACATACATACATATATACATAAATACATACATTCACGCTTGCAATATAGGTATACAGATACACTTATGTATCCAGCCGCCTGGTTGCCAGTCGCTATGTATTATTTGCGCACACCCATACTCCCTCCCTTTCTCTCACACAGACACATATTCTCTCTCTCTCTCTCTCTCTCTCTCTCTCTCTCTCTCTCTCTCTCTCTCTCTCTCTCTCCCAAACCCCGTCCCACACATACAAGCAACAATTACCGAACTAAAAATTAAATCCGAACTGCGTATATGCGAGATTTTTTACTCCACTTTTTTTTCGGCCCCCTCTCTGTAAAAGCCATATAGCGCCGAATGAAACGAAGTGCCTGTTAGCGAGACAACCAATCCTGGAGTTTATCATGCAAGCAGTGTTTACCAAAAAAGTGCCGGGATGCCGAACTGGTAGGAACGAACGCACTAGGGGGTGGGAGTGTGGGGCAGGTTTGTTGTTTTTTGGGTGATTTCGGTACGAGTCGGTTTCGCATTTTTTATTTATTTATGATTGGCTGTTGATTTCGGTACGGGTCGGGTTCGTATTTTTATTTACTTATATTATTTTTTGCATGATAATGGTGCATGAACTTTTTTTTAGTGTGTATGTGCATTTGTATTAGTGGCTATTTATTTTTATTTTTAAAGTAATAATTGTGCATGGATCTGAGGTGAAATCAGTGTGTGTGTGTGTGTGTGTGTATATATATATATATATATATATATATATATATATATATATATATATGTGTGTGTGTGTGTGTGTGTGTGTGTGTGTATATATATATATATATATATATATATATATATATATATATATATATATATATATATATATATATATATATATGTGTGTGTGTGTGTGTGTGTGTGTGTAGAGGTGCGTGAGTGCGCGTGTGCGCGCATGCATGTATGTGTGTTTGCATAGTTCCTACTGATAACAATTGAATAATGTATCCTTTTTATGGCTATATGTACTTCGCATCCTGGTATTTTGTATTTTCATCGTATCCAGCCACTGTTGAATTTTTGTAAAATGTATCCTGTGTTCCATTGGAACTCATTTTCTCCATTATTACTTTTACATAGCAGTGTTGCATGTTAACCAAAATTATGGTTAAGATTATGTGCCCAACTTCACATTGTCGTTGGAAAAAAAAAAAAAAAACTAATACGAGCGCAGATAGTCAAGATGAAGTCAAGTTAAAGGCAACAAATTTATTTAAGAGGAAGATAAGTCCAAATATATCCTGGCTTTTGCTTGACTTTTGATCATGGCTTTCAGTCTGTAAACACTTCGTACGTCGTGTCATGTGTGTGCCTAATTGATATACAGTGTATATATATATATATATATATATATATATATATATATATATATATATATATATATATATATATATATATATATATATAGATAGATAGATAGATAGATAGATAGATAGATAGACTCGACAGAGAAACACGATAGTCACATATTTTGCCCTTTCAGCGGAATCACCTGTAACTCTGAAACTCGAACGCAGGTCATGTGAATGGCAGGTTGAATTACAAGGTAATCATTATAATCACACAAAACACAGCATTACCTGGACACATATTCAGACACACGATTTTGGTGACGTATACGATAAAGTGGCTGTGTAGTATGGAAATGGGTTGATAGACAGAGCCATAGATTGAGATTTTTTCTTTTTCTCCAGGAAGTAGTTTTTCTTAATCATGTGCCAGTATCTTGAAGTGCGGTACAAAGATATTTTCAACTACCCGATCCCGACCCCTTTAGTCGCCAACCAGAACATGCTGAGAATACATGCCTAGTGTTCCCTCCCTCATCTTGTCCCCCCCGTCCCCACCTCGCCAGAGATACCCGGAACACCACACTTAATTAGAGATGGATAACTGATAGTTAATTAGAGATTGACGGATGTCAGGTACAGGTAGATAGATGGCAATTAAACAGAGACAGACAAGTGACAGTTAATTAGAGATATAAATGGATGACAGTTGAGCACAGTTAGAATGGTCGATAGCTGATTAGAGATGGGCAGATGACAGTTAATTAGGGCTAGATACGTATATCGACAGATGAGAGACAGGCAAATAACAGTTAATTAGAGAGACGACAGTTAGGCGGACACGGCTAGATGAACACTAGTATCCAAGCTTCATTCCATCCCACCCACGACCTTCACCTCACGACCTGCCTGTGTGGAAGCGACTGCCTTGGCACAATAATTAGGAGGCAGGTGATGTGAGGTGAGAGCAGGTGAGAGGCGCTCAGATCAGATGCGCTGCTGCTGGGTGCTGTTTGACACGGGGCACCTTGTAGAATTCTCGCTAGGCCTGTCTGTTGCTGTTTGGTATCTTTTGCTGTCTCCCGCATTCTGTTCCTGTCTGTCGTTCTCACTCACTCTTGTCTGCTGTCTGTCGCATTCTCTGTCTGTCTCTGTCAGTAATTAAGAGGTAAGTCGGTGGTACTTAGATCGTTGCCGGCTGCTATCATGAGCCCGTGGTAGAATTCTTACTAGAGTTGCCTCTTTTGTTCTGTTTCCTTCCTTTCGTTTTCTCTCGCTGTCTGCTGCTGTCGGTCACTTTCTGTCGCTTTCCGCAACGCTTACTGCAACTTTTTATCACAGTCTCACTTTCTGTCGTTGTCTCTCGCTTTCTGTTGCTGTCTGCTTCTTGGTATGTGTATTCCCTGGCCCTGTCTCACAAAACATTCCCTCTTCCGTGCCCCTTCAGTGCTTTTCTCCATCCAGTCCCCACCTTCTCCCCTATACAAAGGCCTACTCTGCCCACTTTATACTCTGTCCTTACATCCTCCGCCCTCTCCACCTCCTCCACTCTTCCCACATCCTCCACTTACTCCCTCTTGCTCTTTTCACTCTCTTACCTCTTCCATTTTCTCCTTTCTCGCCCCCCACCTTTTACATTCTCTCTCCTCTCGCCTCTTGCACTTTCAGCCTTCTCCACTCTCTCTCTCTTTCTCACCTCTTGCATTTTCCCCCTTCTCCACTCCCTTTCTCTCTCTCTTCGTGTACTCTCCCTATCCCCTCCAGTATCCAGCCTCTTACGCTTCGCCCTTTTCCACTCTGCTCCAACCCCTTGACTCTTTCCACCCCTGTTCTACACTCCTCCAACCCCTTGACTCTCCCCACCCCTGTTCTACACTCCTTCAGCCCCTTGACTCTCCCCACCCCAGTTATACACTCCGCCCCCTACCCTCTGTTGCTGCTCGTGTAATCACAGTGGTAACTTTGCGTCCTCTGGTGCCTCCAGCAGGACTACACCGATTAGGCATAACATATCAGCTCTCCTCTCCCAGCCGGACATACCATACCCGCGCAGGCATGGCACGCTCCTGCCAACCCATCCACTCCTACCTCACACCCATCCTCCTCCCAGTCTGTGCGTCATGTAATACAGGGAACTGAGCGATTAAGACACACGAGAGAGTCAGAGTGACGAAGGATAAATTACAAGTATGTGACAGCTTAAGTGTTAACACTTTCATAACTTGGACAGACGTCAAGCCCTTCTGTACGACGACATCTTTTTCGTACTGTTCTAGTTAACTTCAAGCTGCTTTGTTCACATCACGAGAGACTCCTCTGACTAATGAGGTAAGACTCCTTTGGGGCACATGTGCATTCCTCGGGCAAATTAACTATGTAGTTCAACGGTAGCTGGAATTAACTCTTGAAGTACCGGCATTACAGCCACTCTCAGGCTTACTAGTGATTTTTTTTTTTTTTTTTTTGTCACGAGAGAGTGACTGTTGGTGTTCAGTTCTTTTAAGTTTTGAATGAAGGTGAAAGCCAGTCGTGTACACAGAAGGAGATATGAGAGCGACAGTATGTTGTGTGTGATGTCTTGTATGTGGTGTTTGTATGTGTGGTGTGTGGCATTGTGAGGTGCTTGTGTCGTGTGTGTGGTGTGCGTGATGTTTGTCATGTGCCACAGTCCCGTGGTTACTCAATGGACGAATAATTTCAACATAAACTTTATTCGTTTTATCTTGAAGGTATCCATGAAGCAGTTTCGGTGTTACCTAGTGTGTCCGTAACGCCTTACTTCCCTCCACATAATTAATCTCTTGCTATCAAGAAGTCGTGTTCCTGAGATCGAAGCACAAGTAATATGGTGGTTGCAATACGAAATATCAGCCCTACCAACACCAACAAAGATGGCCATTCAGTGTAACTCCCTGAACTGTATTATCGTTGGTTAAGAGGCTTTCAAGTGTCTCCTTACAAGTTTATTTAATTGATTGATTGACTGACTGATTCCTTGAGAGAGAGAGAGAGAGAGAGAGAGAGAGAGAGACTCTCCCCTCAAACACTGATTCCCACGACCAAGTACATCATAATCCCATTTGGCTTCTCCCTCCCTCGTCTCTCACTCACTCTCTCTCTATCTCACTCTCTCCATTCGCTACGCTGAGGGAGGTAATGGGGATGAGAGAGAGAGAGAGAGAGAGAGACAGACAGACAGACAGACAGACAGACAGACAGAGACAGAGACAGAGACAGACAGACAGACAGACAGACAGACAGAGACAGAGAAATCAAGACAGAAAAAAATCACAACAAGAAAACAATCACACACGCAGAAACACCAACACACACAAAGACGCAATCGCCGCAAGAATCACCAAAACAAGTCACACACAAGTTTGTGTTCGTGCTGTGGCTAGTGAGTGCTTGATCTGCTAGTGAGTGTTGGAGTGTTGAAGATTACCATAGAGAGCACAAGGCAGTCTCTAACACCATTCTCTCCATTCGGCGAAGAGTTTTACGTATTTACATCCAGCTTTCCCATACCCGGGTACAGTCAGGGACAATAGTTTGCCTACGAGTATTATTCCACTGCGTCTGCGTCACACTTGGGACATGCCCCCCACTTTCCTCCCTGACGCGTCATATCAAAGAGAATCATCTGTGGGCAGAGAATTATACCAAGCCTTTCTCAACTCAGCGGTGTTAGCCAGAAGAGGAATTTAAGAAGTAGAAACAGATGAAATACTGGGCGAACTTTTGTCCCTGAATATGCATCTGTCATATACACATTCATATCTCACACTATGAGCATCTTTATCTCTTGGAAAAATTGAACCAGCATTTTAAAACTGTTAGAACAGGAAGGACACATTGATTAAGTAACTGCCTCTTCTGACATTAATGCAACTATTTATTCATCACGTAGTAAGTTACCTTAATACCCCCATCCCATTCCTATTGTTCGCAGGATTTCGTTATCTTGAACTGGACCTGTGCGATCATCCAGCGCTAGGTGTATGAGGAATGTGTATTGTTCATTACATTCTAGTTCATCTTCCATTACTACTTGAAACGACTGAGTATGTCTGGAAACATAACTTTTGTCGTCATTTCTTGCAGTTCCTCCCCTGATTCTGGAGTTTGAGGGTCCCACTTGGACCTTTTAAGTTACCTGAAGGGAGTCCATTTGAACAGTTCAGAAATCCGTGAAATCAAGGCACACCTCTTTCTCATTCTGTATATTTGTTTTTTACCTTTGTACACCCATCTCTCATTTTCATATATTCATCTCTCACTTAAGCTTAGATTTCTCTTTTGTGTGCATCTATGGCTATCCTTGCTTATGTAACTGTCTCCCACCAACATACCTCAGCCTCTAACTTTTTTATATTCATCTCTCACGTCGAAGCACCCACTGCTCATCCATAATTTACTGTCCTTACAAGCCATCTATATTAACTCTTCTGCTGGCAAAAAGACGTCATCATCATCATCATCATCAACATCCGAACCTCCTTTCCCACCCTAGGGCAGGGTGATGACTAACAACGTCCAGACAGCCCAAGTTTCCCCAGTTCAATGGGCCACGTTTCCATACGCTTATCATTCAAGCCCATGGAATCCTGGCTTCGTCAGATGGGGGAAAAAAAAAAAATCCCCACGTTCTGTAGCTTCACATATACCTATCTGGTAGAGTCAATCCGAACGCTGTCACGTTGAAAAGGGTGCCAAATCCCTTGTTATGAGCTTCTTCGCACAAAGTTCATCCAGCCAGCTCGGTGTTTTGTCAGCCCCTCAGCCTTACCAACTTCCATACCTCTTTCCCGCACACACTCATCCACCACATCCCTCCAGCTTCTTCTTGGCTTACCTCGCCTCCTCCCTCCTTCAAATTCGCTCAGAGATATCTTTTTCACCACTCATTTGTCATCCATTCTCTCCTCATGACCAAACCATCTCAGTACACTCTCTTCGATTCTGGTGTTCACAGACATCCTCAGAACGACGTCATGTAAAATATATTACTACCGTCAAGTGATTTTATCCAAATTAGGGGAGACCAGTTATGGCGAAGGAGTTAGAGCAACCCATTCCTTATGTGGTGCATTTATTTATTCAGAGAGAGAGAGAGAGAGAGAGAGAGAGAGAGAGAGCGCAGGGTCAGAAGAGCGGTAATGTCGCCACCAACTGAGAAAATGTGACAACAATAGCGGACGGAGATGAGGGAGGGCTGCGTGGAGGGCCCTGACGATCTCCGGGATTTGAGGGGGGGGTGGGGGGATGGTCGGGCCGGACACTGGAGACAATGACCGCATATCGGGAAAATATTATGTCGTTGTGTGTGTAGCGGGGCCAAGGAAGTGACGGACAATTGGTTGGCCCTTTTCCCCGCTGCACGCGTGCCTCTTTCTCCCTGCTGACGCCCTGCTGACCCCTGCCTTTCTCCCTGCTGACCCGTGCCTCACTTTCCCGCCTGACTCGTGCCCCTCTCCGTCTGCTGACCCCTCCTGCCTGTCTTACTCCCTATTTCTCCTCTGTCTTCTCCCCGCTGTGTGATAACTCTCTTTACAGTATTTTCCAGACGGCTTTCCTAGGATTTTGTTCACATGACAGGTAAAGCTGACTGCTACTTATATCGTTGTTCGACCCTTTGTCCCAGTTAAATAATTTATGTTGGTTATGCTAGATAATTTTCTTTAGCCAAGAGAAACTTAGCACGAACTGAACAGAATAACGGTAGGACTAGGTTCTGTACTGGCCACATCCGTGCCCATGTTTTTAAATGTTACTGTGCATGAACCAGTTGTTTGTTGTGTTGAGAGAGTGAGGTGTGGTGGACACAATCTGGGTGGTCAGTGGCGCCCCAGTGGTCAGTAATGAACACCATTCACTCGTCCCTGCCGACCCTCAGGTCCCCTCTGGCTCCCTGCTGACCCATGCCCCTGTCCCTGTAGCTGCCCCAGGTCAGTCCCGTCTGTTCTCCTCAGCCTTGTCAGCCACCCGGAACCCCCTATCGTCTCCTGGCCACACTGAAATCGTTAGAAAATCCCCTAGTCCTGTACAGCACTTGTCCCAAATCAGTCCTTAAACTAAGAACGTGAATGTGTGGACAAGCGCCCAAACTTTTGACGATAATTTCTTAAGCATGTGATGCTGATAGACCATACCTGATTTTTCTGCATCGCTGTAGATTACACGCTGGTATGCTGGCTTATACGTCTGAGAATTGCTGGAATTCCATAAATAATCGTCAAAACTAGGACTTTGTTTACACTCTTGTGCTCTCAGTTTTAGTAATACGGTCCCAGTCTCACTGAGGTTCAAGAACCATTAAACCTCTTCCCCTCACCATCACTCCCTTCAACCACTCACGACCACTCCCCCGTCACTTCCCTTCCCCCCTCACCACCATTCCTCCGTCACTCTCTTCTCCCCCATGCCATCGTTCCCCTATCATCCCGCTCTCCCCCTCACCATCATTTCCCCGTCATTTCCCTCTCTTCCTCGCCACCATTCTCCCGTCACTCCCCTCTCCCCTTCACCACCATTCCTCGTCACTCCCGTACCCCCCTAGCCACCGCTCCACCGTCACTCCCCTCTCCCCCTCTCCGCCATGTCCCGTCATTCCCTTCTCCCGCTCACAACCCGCCCTCTGGCAAATGTAAAGTGTATTTTGATCCGGCAGCCAATCCGTGTTATCAGCATGCACCTTATGTGAGGGCGGGGCTGGGTGTCCTCCCTGGGGCATCTTATCTCAGGATCTGAAGGGCCGGCACGCGTCACCCGCCCTACCCGCCCCTCCCATCCCGCCCTCGGGGGACAAAGCTGCAGGCAGATCACACTCCAGTCGTTATTATTATTGTTGTTATTATTATTATTATTATTATTATTATTATTACGGGTAGTATCCGCCTGCTTAACCGTCCAATACAGTTACGACTTTTGTGTTTTTTTCTTTCCTTTACCAAACCAGTTTCAGATTAGGAGAGCTCCATTGTGTTGAAGGAAATAGTAAGGATGTATCAAACTCCCTCATTAAATAAATAAATTTATCCTATATATAATCATGTGGAGATAATGAGAATAAAGTAATATCCGATTTACATAGTTTAAGACACACTAGCGCCTGATAGTCACTGAAACAGCCTACGGGTTGCTGACTCCAAGTTCCATCCCAGTCACCTGAGTTGCATTTTTTGTCATGCATATGCGCGTACCGCATTAGACTGCGCTCCTGTGTCCCCGCGCAAGACACCACGAAGCGCCGCGCACTTCATTATTCCCTCCGCGAACATAATAATCAGCGAGATCAAATGCTCTCTCATAAATCAGCAGGTGCCAAAGTGGTCATGAGAAGCAGTGGATGATAATGATGGTGACAATGAGGACGATGGTGATACAAAAGTGCTTAGTTCTTCATTAACCTTTTTGCGTTCTCTGTGCTGTGGTACCAGTAATAATTTTACACGACTCATATTGCAGTACTAAATTTTTTGATAATAGCTTCGTGCTGCCTTTGATGAGAACCCGTGCATTGTGCCTCGACAAACATCAAACATATCAAAATATGAAAGACAAGCATTCGGGAGCTGAATGCAAACCGCCCGCCAGAATATGCTATTGGCCCAGTCCAAGACTTAGGCCACATCTTGATACCCTGAAGGTTTCATGTTGATAGCTCAAGCCGTTCATGAGATACAGTGGTGCTAGAGGCGGGCGATAAAAACTAGTTGATCTTTGGCAGCCATTGTGGTGACCTTAACTTTGACCCCGAGTGCCCATTTTCGAACTCGGCCAAGATTTTGGTCTTATCTTGATACCCTGAAGGTTTAATGTTGATAGCTCAAGCCGTTCATGAGATATCATGGGAACACACACACACACACACACACACACACACACACACAGAAGCAGACAAAAACACTATAGTTCTGCCTTCCGAAGGCGGGCGATAAGAAAGGAGTTAAATTGTACAAGAGACATGTATTAGAGTACTCGGACTAACTCACAGCGGGAAGTTCGTTTTGAAGATTATTGGGGCTGCTTCTGGACAGTGTTATTTAGAAGAGTCCAGTGGTAGTGAAGAGGTTATTGAAGGTTCCATTTAACACCTGCAGCTTGAAAGGTCGATCTTGCTGAATATAATCGTTACGAGAAAGGAAAAACAGAATTCAAATAACTTCATCCACCACCGCTACCACCACCACCTCTACCACTAACTTCAACCAGCACTAAACAGCATCACCATTAACTAACCACAATCACCACTAACATTAACGCTTCAACCGCTAACTTCTGCCATCGCTAAAACACCGTCATAGCTAACCACAATCACCACTGCCACTATAACTTCCACTAACCGCAATCACCACTACCACTAACCTCAACTATCACTAAGCACCATCATCAGTCACCACAATCAACACTACTACTATAACTTCCACTGACCATAATCACCACTACCACTAACCTCAGCTGTCACTAAGCACCATCATCAGTCACCACAATCACCACTACCACTCAGCGCCACCACCATTAACCTCAACTACGCACCATCATCAGTAACCACAATCACCATCATCACTAACCACAATCACCACAACCAGTAACGCCTCCACCACTAATCTCAGTCACCACTAATACTGACACGTCCTATACTAGCCAGTCACCACTAACCCCCTCACCACTGACCAGCCTGGATCAGTTATCAGCACCACCACTCCACAGCTGACAGTCGCTCACCTCACGCCACTTGTCCAACCCACCAATTGATAATAATGCACCACTTTCACCTCATTTCTACTCCCTCCCTCTAATTCTCCCCCTCTCTCTATCTTCTCCCCTCCCCCTTTTTTTCCCCCACGGCTTATCTCTGAAACACGAGTGAGCAAACTGACGGATTATACTCTCTCTCCCTCTCTCTCTCTCTCTCTCTCTCTACATATATATATATATATATATATATATATATATATATATATATATATATATATATATATATATATATATATATATATATATATATATATACATACATATATATGTATATGTATGGGTATGTTATGATGTGGCAGGGGTAAACCAGTTCTGCTGTCGGGCCCTGCTGCGGATGTCACTGATTGCATTGCGCAGTTGACCCTTGTGCGGCGTGGTGCGGTGAGGATCTGTCCGTTCTCCCCTTTGGGGCTAAGATGTGAATGAATGTGTTTGAATGGATGAGTAAATGGAGAGTGTGTCGTCCTGTCTCGGCTACCTCCCTTTCCTTGGGGGAAGCAGCCTAGGTATATATATATATATATATATATATATATATATATTTAAGAAAAAAAAAAATACATTTTTTATAGTAATCAGTCATTGTCACATGCTTTTTTGGTAACTTTTTTGTATTTCTTATGGATATTTTAAAATGTTTTTAAAACTTTATGTAATTTGCAATATGTGTTTTAAATGCTTTTAGGTCTGAAGATGGGATAAGCATCCCGAAACTAGTCACCTGAAATAAATAAATATGAAGTGGAAAATCATCTTGCTTCTCCTTGGCTGGATATATAGTATAAGATTCCCCACGGGCACCTCAGTTGTTGATATATATATATATATATATTTATATATATATATATATATATATATATATATATATATATATATATATATATATATGAGTCCTCAAGCGTCAGCTCACTCTTCCAATCCTTCCTCGTCCCTACTCACAGACGAAGTTTTGTTGTAAGTATTTGTGGCTTAATTGTGCCTGTGACTGGATATACTTAGAGGTATCAGCCACCCTGTATATCTGAGTCCCTTAATATTAACCAACCCCACAAATCCTTCTCTCCCTTCCACCCTTCCACCTCCTCTCCGCTCCTCCCATTCTCCCTCCTCTTTTCCTTCCCCTCCCCTCCCCTCCCCTCCTCTCCCCCATTCTGATAGGTGTAGTCCATGCACTATATACTAACGAGTTTGATGTGATGGCTACCGGATGTGTTGGAAGTACTAATCCACTTAAGTATTTTGCGTCCCCTAAATTAATTCCCTAATATATTTGCGCTCCCTTATGTCATCCCGTCCCAACAACCCTTCCGTTCCCTCCCCTCACTCTTCTTCTTCCATCGTCCCCTACTCTCCCCTCCCCTCTCACCCTTCATCCTCTCCTCTTTCCTCAACTCCCCCTCCTGTCCCTGTTCCTCTCCCCCCACCTTTTTCCCTTCCTCATTCCTCTTCCTTCTCTCCCCTCGTTCCCCTTTCCTCCTCATTCCCCCCTTCTCCCTTCCCGTCCCTCCTCCTCTGCCTCCTGCCCCTCTCCCCCGCCCCATTAAATCCCCCTCAGTGGGCTCCTCAACACCCACTTATGGCCACTCACCCGCCCTCCCCCACCTCGACCACCCACTTATCCGGGGCAAATCCACTTATCTGATCCAACACAAACCTGAGGGAGGAGGGGAGGCGTGACAGGTGCCAGAAGGACATGGGGGTGAAGGGGGAGGCACGGGATGGGGGGGAAGTGAGCGAGTGGTGGAAGGAAGAGGAAAGGTTCAGAGGGACATAGGGAAGGGAAAGGGGAAAGCGATGTTAAGGGAGGGGAAAAAGGAAAGGGATGTTCAGGGAAGGGAAGCGAGGGATCGAAAGAAAAGGTAAAGGAGGGAAAAAGAATAGAAAACCTATGTTAAAGGATGGGAGTGGGCAGAGGGCAGGGACAGGAAGGGAGGTGAAGGAGGAAGGGAACAGATAGGAGGAAAAGAGGAAGTTGAGAGGGAGATAGGAGAGGACAGAAGATAGAAGGGAGGAGAGGGAAAGGGAGAGAAGGGAAAGGAGGGAGCGAGAACAAAGGGAATGAAGGAAATGGAAGAAGGGAGGAGAAAGAGTAAGATAGGGGCATAAGAAAGAAAGATGTGGGGAAGGATGAGGGAAGAGAAATTAAAAGGAAGAGAGAGGAGACAAGAGGGAGAGAGGGGAGGGAAGGGGAGAGGGTAGTAGCTGGAGGGTGCGAGGCTGGACATATGTTACGTCACATTAAATTACGATAATCCCGGCAGAGGGGACGAGACATCACCGCACGGGATCAAAACCTTCTGCTTATAACACACTCTTTTAGGTGGTAGATGAGGGCGTCCGGCATCCACCCGCATGATGTAGTGCTGCCTACTTCTTCCTTCATGTCTATCATTCTTTTTCTGTGTCAGCCCTCTTCTCTTGCTGTTTCCCTCATCCTTCTTGTCACCTTTTATTACTCTTCTTTCCACTTCAGATGGCTCGACACTGAGTGACAGTCCAAATGGCTTCCTGTAACTCAGGATACCATTTACAACGCTTAGAGGTAACCATATAGCCAAATAACGGGATGACGTGTAGCTTACTATGATGCCCTCTTTAACTGGGTGGGCGGAAGCAAATGCGACATCCACCCACGAACCAATCCTCCACACTAACCCCTGTCAGCCGCATGGGAGTTTCAGTTCACTGAACTGGACGGCCCTCCAGGGGCGTTTGCTTGCTTGCGGTTGATGGGTCTGCTCGATCAGACAGACTGTGGTAGCACAAAAACGACTACACACTTTTATACTCTGGATTGCATTCCCTACGTTTGCAAAGCACAGCACAATTCACCTTGAATATGTTTATAGTACATGTTGCATCCATTCAGAGACAGAAAATTTCTGCACTTTCCTATCCGTGTCCTTCCTCCAAATCACAGTTACAATAAGCCATATTTGATCGTACCGGTATGCTGTTTGTGAATACTGTGGCAAAAATTTGCACCGTACACACTAGCAACCCTACACCAACAGTACATCGTCATAGTATAGACTTCGCTGACATACGATTAATTATTAGCTGTGCAGTTGAGATTTGCGCAGAATCAGCAATTTCGGCGTTTAACGGCCTCTGATTTTACTTATTTAGAACTTCGTATTGTCTTGTGTGTTATTAATATATCCCCTTGATATCATGACCCATTTCCGAGGCTCCGGTGGGGAGATGGAGCTACTATAGAACTACGAGTAGATTTAGGAGTATGAGGAAGAGGAAAGGCAACGAGGAGGGGGAAGGGGGTGCACGCGGCGGTGGTGGTTGGACTGTTGTCTGTAAAGCCTCCCGCTGGTGATGGTGTCCCAGGCGAGGCAGCTGCTACACAGATTATTATTGTCACCAGTCAGCCGCACTCCACCTACCTCCCTCACTCTCACCGGCGCCCTGCGGCGTCCGGGGGCGCTGCAGTATAAACACTAATTCCGTCACTCATTGCCGTCCCGTTATCAACTCCCTCTGCTTTGGACCCACCAAGATGCGCACCTACAATTCAGGCTAAAAACGAGCGAGTATTTTTCTAGCCAGGAGGAATTGCAAGGGGCTGGATGCTTCTTCTGAATGAAATAAACATTCTGGTGGTAGCAGACGCAGAGGAGAGGCGAACGGAGGAGCACGACACGAAAAGGAAACGATAAGAGAGGGCACAACACAGGAGGAGGGAGGAGCAGCGAGGTGAGGAGAGGAAAGGATAGGATAGGATAAAGAGAGAGGATAGAGGAAAGAGAGGAGATGGAAGGAACGGGAGGAGGGAAGAGAGCAAGATGGAAGGGAGGGAGGAGAGGAGCTGGTAATGGAGGGGGACACCTGGGAGGGCCGCCGGGCTGATTGACACCATTCACAAGGCCGGTATTAAATTGTGTCATGACCAGTGTTATTGTGCCCACCAAGCTATAAAGTGTGCACCATCTCCTTCAGCCAAACATACCAGCCCGATAGATGAAGTGTATACACCAGTCTCACACCACCACACCAGTCTCACACTATCACACCAGTTCCATTCCACACCACCACACCAGTCCAACACCACTAAACTACACTCTCACCACCATCAAACCAGTCTCTCACCACCTAACCAATCCCACAACACCACACGAGTTCCACACCACCACACCAGTCTCCCAACCCATCACCGTTCTCTAGCCAGCTAATGGAAAGCAGTGCTTGCGCGAGACATTGTAAAAAGGTGTTGTTTGCGTGTAATGGTGCGTTAGGGGTGTCAAATATATTCCAGTCATTCAGCCTCTATATTTTCCCGCATCCTGGTCGGACGCTCAATCATGGCGGATTACCTGAGTAGATTCCCACTGCTGCGGCCATAGACTGGTCTACCCTCGAATCCCTGTGTGGTTGAACTAAATAAGAATGGTAAATATCCATGTGGGAAGGGGGCTAATCTATTCTATCCATCTATTGTGCTTAACCTTCTTTCTGTCCATCTGCTAATCAATCGCTGGTTTATTGTGCAATACGACGAGGAAACACTGTGTCGTTGGGCTAACTGAGGAGAGTAAATATGCGAGTGAGGAGTAGGAGGGAGACACTAATCTACTTTGCTGTATCTGTCTGTCTTTTTATGTATCGACTAATCTACCACCTAATCTGCCAAAGAGCTTTTATATGATTGGCCTGACATGTGTGTGAGCTGGTAAATACGCAACGGGGACTAATACACTCTTCCCCATTAGTCCCCATTAGTCCCACATGCCTAACACCAGAGTTGATCCAGGGTTGCCGCGACAAGTGTGCCTCTAAGCTCTTCTCTCACGCAGTGTTAATGGCCTATTAACCTTTTCACAATGAGAGGTCTGCCCTTTTCTTAATAAATTCGTCTGGCCGTTGTAAGAATTTAATAACTGAGTGCGTTATCATACTGATAAGGCTACTGTTTATATACCATTCATTACAAGAGGTCTCACAAAACTGAATTAAATCGTCTGGCAGTGTCAGAAACAAAAAATACGTTGCCTTTATTGATGAAAGTAAATCCTTCAGTAGGGTGGCGTCTTTTACATTTTATTCTAGCTATATTCTAACTACACCAGGTGAATTTTACTTAGCTTGGAAGGGATCCTCATAGCGTCAAGTTTAGAAAGAATCTTGACTTACCAAAAGTACGTCAATTTATTTTTCCTAATGCCAGATATACCATTGCCTTCATAAAATCATCTTTTGGGGCAGTGAATATGCTGAGATTAGATTCGTGAAGATATTCACAAAATATCTATTACATTCTTGTCTTGCTCTGTGAGATGTGGTACATACGGAAGGGCAGGATGAGAAAAAGGGATGTGGTAGGGTGGGGGAGGAATGCTGTGGGGTGAGGGAGGGGTGATGAATTAAGGGATGTATGGTTCGGTGCGAAAAGTGTGTAGTTTGGTGAGTAAGAATGAAGGAAGGATATTAGTGAGGGAGGATCTGGAGGGCAGAGAATGTGGTTATGACTAAGTATAGAGAAATGAGATTTGCATGAGGATCTGACTGCAGAGGAGGGCTGATAAGGTAGGGCTGACTGAGAAAGCAGAGTTGATGGGAAGGTGAAGCGAACGGAAAGAGAGTGGCCGGGAAGAAAGGAGAGGGGCGGTGAGGGTCTGTGGAAAAAGGAAGAGAGGAGTGGATAGAGCTGGCTATGGAGAGCTATAAGAGAGGGTAGGTTGTGTGGGAGAGGTGGGCTGGAGAGAGAGAGAGGTCTTGTTCGGCAAGGTGGGCTGACTAAGAGAGGAGGGCTGGAGGGAGAGTAGAGCTTGTTCGGAAAGGAGGGCTGACTGAGAGAGGAGGATTGGCAGAAGAGGAGGGCTGGCCAGGAAAGACAGGGAGAGGAGGGCTGGTGGGGAAAGGAGGGAAGCGGTGGGAAGGGGAGGGAAGACAGGGAGGGTGTGGACCCTACCCTGAGAGCTGAATGCCCCGTCGTCGCAGCTGCTCCCCTCCCTCCGCCATTCACACCCACTGTTTGCAAATCTTCCGTCGCCATTCCACAGTAGTTCATACGTTTATTTATTCACTAAAGGGTGACAATGCCCTCTGGTGCCCGAGCGGAAAATTCGAAGTTGGCGGCGAAGAAGTGAGAGTACACAAGTGGCCCCTGACTGCTCACTTGAAGGTGTATTATTCCGACCCGACTTGTAATGCTCGTATAAATGGCTCTCCACAATGCCGCTATGGAGTCCCCCGGTGCCCCGACAAAGAGGAATTTGAGATTGATACCCTGTTTATGTGGGTCGCTGCCGCCCGCTCAGCACTCGTTATTCCATTATTATTTTTCTGGTGCCTGGAGCGACGGAGCCACGTGCCATCCAGTCCGACCGAGGGAGCTGAAGGGATTTTGGTGGATAATGCTGGAATGTGTGAATGGAATATGTGAGTTGTATGTACGGAAAGATTGATTCGGTGCAGTATGCTTAATAAATTTCCATACACTATAGGTACAGTAAGTAAAGTTAAAGTAGGCCTATGGTGTATGTTCGTGATACGACAGTGTGTGAACGGAATGTACGAGTTATGGACATGTAGAGATTTATGCTGAGGATATGCACATGACTGTGACTGTAAACCCCCTTCCCTTTTATTCTTGGCAGTTGACACAATGTTCTCTAAACCACAATCTTTGCCAAAGCAACTTCATCAAACACATAGTGTGGGAGACATGTTTCTGGAGTGGAGCCGAGAATCTGGAAGGACCAAATGACGAGTGACTGGATGCATGACCCCTATTACTGAGTAAAGCTGATAGTTCTCCTATTTTTTTATTCCTTTTCCCACTGCTATGAGATTTAATGATGATAATGATAATGATGGTGATGATGGTGATGATAATGATTCAGTATACTTAAGTTTTCAATCATTAAAGACAGAATTAGCAGAGGTGTCGAGTGAATTTAGTGATAGTACTTAAGAAAATTTAATGGAAAACTGAGTTAGGAAGATGATCATGATCATATCAAATGGTAGGCCTTATCAGTCTGCACTGTTACATGAATTAAGCCATGTAAGCTACGCCTCGCCTAATACTTCCTATTAGCCTAAAATAAAATTATCTCCCCGGCTGCTGACTGCAACATCTCAGCATTGCTCTCTCCCTTGCACCTCCCTAAATCATCTTTGGGCATCCCTTACTCACCCTCCCCTACATTTCTCATATCTTATCTTCTCCCTCTCACCCCTCCGCTGTACCCTACTCACCACTCACATCTACGTCTCTCCCTTTCCTCTCTGCATATTACCCTTCTCTAAGCCCTCTCTCCTCACCTATTTCACTTTCCCTTGCATTTCTCTACAACACATCTTCGCCTCTCATTCCCTTAAATCCTCCTCCTCACACCTCTCAACATCTTATCTACGCCCTATCTTCCCTCCCCTTCACACACACCCCGCCAGTGTGTCCTCTCTTGCCTCTACGATCTTTCTCTTCACCTGCGCCAACCAGCCTACCCTAATAATCCCTCTCCTCCCACAGGCCACGGTGGGGTGAACCAGCTTGGGGGCGTGTTCGTGAACGGACGGCCACTGCCCGACATGGTACGACAGAGGATCGTAGAGCTGGCACACAACGGCGTCAGGCCATGCGACATCTCACGTCAGCTCAGGGTCTCACACGGATGCGTCTCAAAGATCCTATCAAGGTAAACTCCGTCTCTAGTTGTAAAGCTAAGGTCACACACCGTTTATCGAAGGTAATATCGAAAACTATGACAATGCCAATTGAAGTTTCCTTATACCGTACCTAATGCAACCTCTTTCCCATTACGAAAATTTACTTTGAAGTTAAAATTTAAAGTTTCGTTTTGACCTGAACCCCTGCAACCCGAGAACCTTCTCCTGAAATAGGCAACAGAATTTTCAAAATGTCATCTGTCTGAAGATATTACTGTAAATAACTTATCCATTGAGTTGGAGAAGGTCCTTCTCTAAATATAAATACAGTCATATGACGGTAGCCAGAGCAGAATAAAAAGGCATCATTGGACTAGAGGGGTTTAAAGGTCATTGTTTTTTCCTTTTTAAAGACGGTTTTGCAACTTTAATTAAGAAATATCTGTAGTCTTATATAAGTAAATAGACCTGCATGCAGTTATATCTAACCTGTTTACGAGAGAAGGTGCACGATAGAGTGTGTGTATGTGTGTGTTTTGTGTGATGAAACTCTCTTTGATGAGGTTTATATCCTCTCTCTCTCTCTCTCTCTCTCTCTCTCTCTCTCTCTCTCTCATAATTTGTATATATAGGGAGCCTGAGCGTCTTTGAGGGCTGGGCGGGGAGCACACAAAAACTGTTGGTTATTGTATTGTGGTCACGGTGGTGGCGGTGGTGGTGTCTCGCCAGCCCCACACACACACACACACACGCACACACACACACACACACACACACACACACACACACACACACACACACACACACACACACACACACACACACACACACACACACACACACACACCAGCGCTACGGATGGATTCCCCCTTTTGGTCCCCGTGATTTACTTCCCCGTCCCAGTAAATGATGCTTCCCTCCGGCCGACAGGATCTGGCCGGGAGCAGAAAAGAAGCTAGGTTAAGTCTGCCTCTCCCCACCACACGTCTCATGGCTGCCGAGACTCGCCGATACTGTGTTGATGTTGCTTACTGTTGTTGCTGGTGGTAGCGGCAGGGTAAATCTGTGTGGAGTGAGTTTGTTTTGTTAATGAACCCTTGCTGTCTTTAATCTATTTTATTTCGAATAGAGAAGACTTTCTGGAATGGAGGGGTAAGATTTAGCTTGCATTAACCCACTCACAACTAGGCTCACTGTTAGGCGTCCTCTCTAAGCTGAATATATTCATCTTGTAGCAGCGGTCATAACGCACGAATTAAGTCTTCAAGCTAAAGGCATTAATTTTGAACACCCCCTCCCAACAATAAGTGACCTGGATGCAAGGAGACGTTTGTGCTTGTTGCTGGCGACTGTTGTTGTTGATGGTGGTGTTAATCTTGTGTGTGGAGCAGTTAGAGCTTGTTTTAATCTTGTGTGTGGAACAGTTAGAGCTTGTTTTGTTAAATTACCCCCCCGGCCCGAGGGCGTCATTTTCGTATATATTTTTGTTTGCTCGTGACGATATCATTCAGTTTAGGAGACAAATCTCGAAACTGAGGAGTTAGATATACCATTCATTAACATTTTCACAATGTGCAGATCCTATTTAATTTTAATCAGATCGTTTACTGATAGGCAGAGTAAAGTAAAAACACGCCATCGCAGTAAAGGTATTAATTAGGGGAAAATCTGGCTTAGACTTTAACACCTAGAGAAGGACCACCATATGCAGAGAAGGGACTTAGTTACGTCTGTGGTGACAGCGCTGAATACACCTTGACCAGTTATTTGCCTTTAGTGTTTCTCTCCAAGGTGTTATGTTAGTTTTGCGAGGCAGTGTGTTATGGGCGATAAGAAACTAAAAGAACTGAAGAAAAACAAGATTGGATGAATGGGAGGAGTTACAGAGATGCATGTGATAAGTGCTACACTCCTTTTATAACACGACATATGTTGGTAGAACTGTTTGCCACTAGTGTAACAAAAGCGACTTCATCAGATGAAGTACTGTAGGTTAATCTCTCGGACAAGAAGAGTATGTTTTCACCCCTGTTTGTTTGTTTATTTGTCTATTAGCAGGATTACTCAAAAACTAAAAGAGAGATTTGGACCAAATTTGTTTGGTAGATAGCCTATGTCCCAGGGAACAATCGCTTAACTTTTGGGACCGATCTGGATCGTATTACAAATTTTACATCCGGAAAACACTTTCTGCGAAACCCTAATCCGTGATGAGAAAACCTAACCCATTATGAAGAGTGGTTTGGAATTTACTTTGCCCTTGTCGGAAAGATGCTTTCCACTGAGTGCCCCTCTAGTTCTGTCCGACAGGGAGAGTATGTTTTCACCCCTGTTTGTGTGTTCGTCTATTACTTTGTCTGTTAGCAGGATTACTTAAAACCAAAAGAGAGATTTCAACCAAATTTGGTGGGTAGATAGCCTTAGTCCCAGGGAACAATCGATTAACTTTTGGGACCGATCCAGATCGTATTACAGATTCTGGATCCAAAACACATTTTTTATGAAACCCTAATCAGTGATGAGAAAACCTAACCCGTTATGAAAAGCGGGCTGAAAATGACGTTGCCCTCGTAGGAGAGATGAGCTCCATTGAGTGCCCCTCTAGTTGTGTATGGTTTCGCCTGTGAGGTGGAGTCGAGAAATTCGAAGGCTTGGATGAGTGAATGGATGTAGATATGAGCCATTTATCTTGTACTCTTATGGTAGCTTCGGCTGCTATTGTATTTTCATCTTCCTTTTTCTGTGTCCTGCCTACCCCACCTATAATAACATGATTTAGGGCCATGACGATGATGATGGTGATGGGGTTGGGGTAGGAATGAAACCACTAGTTTACGACACATGATTTGTTCTTATTTATGAGCAGATTGACACAAGAATCAGAGGAGGTAGTGGTGGGTTGTGACAGGCTGTGATGGATTTAAAGAGGCTGCAAGGCTACCTTCATCAAATCCTGACAGGGCGGATGTTGGATACAACACGGGTTTGTGTAGTTGCCAAGAATTTACTCTGGGCAATAGAAGTCCGAAAGAATATAATACTTGTTATACACACGTGATTTCATATGTATGTATAAAATCTGTATGTGTGTTTGTATGATGATGGTGATGTACCTAGTACTTAAGTTTGTATGTACACTGTGTATATACCTGTATGCATGCATGGATGGATGTATGTTCGTCTGTATGTACAATCTGTGTAATTATATGTATGTGTAATTTGTCATATGCAACACGCTTTGAAGTTCGATCAGAAAAAAAGTAAAATTTGAACATATCCAGGGCCGTCGAACAAAAAGGCCTCAGTGCGACGGCTTTCCGTGAAAATTTTTTAATATGGCGCTGCCCTGTGTTTTTGGTGGTGTGTTGCTGTATATTTTTATGGGAGCGTCAGTCTCACATGACAAGTGTATGAGAGCGGTGGGGCGTCACGCAGTCTACACACCCCAACCCACACTACACCACCCCTCTATACACTCTCTCTTTCCACTCTCTCCTCTCTCTCCCAAATTCTCTTCAATCTCCCCTCCCTCCTCATCTCTCACATAGCCCCACCCCTCCCCCCACCCCTTTTCTCGCAATCTCCCCTCCTCTCCCCTTTCCCCGCTCCCTGCACACAGTCCCCAAGTCTTCCCACCCCTCTCCCCATTCAGGTTCCCCTCTCCCTCTCTCCCTCCACAGAACCCGTACTGCTCGATTCTCTTCTCACCCCTCACACACCCACGACCTCTCCCCCTTTCACTTTCCCCTCACCCCGCTCTATACTTCCCTTTCCCCTCTTTCCCCATACTCTCTCCCCTCTACAATATACCTCTTCCCACACCTTCTCCTTCCCTTTCTTTCCCCTCTCCTCTCGCCTCTCTCATTTCCTCTATGCTCTTTCCCAGCTACTTTCTCCCCACATCCCCCCCTCCCTTTCCCTTTCCCTTTCACATCCTACCCTCCCTCTTCCCACACTCCCCTCCCTTCCTCTCACCTTCTCCTTCTATACTTTCCTCACTGCTGGCCTTTCCTTCCCCTCTTCACTGTGCTCTCTCTCCCCTCACAATTCACCACACCGCCCTTCTTCTCTTACACCGCCTCTCTCCCCTCACTTAGTTCCTCTCTCCCCTCCCCTCATTCATCCTCGCTTCTTCCTCTTTTCTACTTCCTTTTTCCCCCAGCTCCTATTCTCTCTCTCTCTCTCTCTCTCTCTCCCCCCCCCCCAGCTCCTTCCCCTGCATCCCTGCTTGTACTGTCCTAGCCCTGCCACTTTATCCATTTCTCTGCTCCTGCTCTTTTCTTTGTCCCAACTGCTTACTCTCCTTCATCTCCCTTCCCATCCAGCTGTCCTCGTCGCCTCTCCTCTCACTTGCATTTCCTCATCTTTGTCTTTTCATTCATTTCCTATTTCTTCATTTTCGTGTCCCTTCCCCTTCTTGTCTCCTACCACTCTCCCCCGTCCCCATCCCATTCCCTTGCCTCTGCACATCCCCCTCCCCCTTCGATCTCCTGTCCCTATCTTCCCCAAGCCTCTCCCTCTTCCTTCCCCCTGTCTCTTTGCCCCTCCCCTCTTTCCTTCCCTCTCTCTTCCCATCCCATCCCCCCGCCTGCCTCTCTCTCCTCTATTTCCCCTCCCCCTCCCCCCTGCCTGCCTCTCTCTCTTCTATTTCCCCTCCCCCTCCTTCCCCCTCCCAGCGCCCCCTGGTGTTAGCCACGGCGACAACATTCCATCAAAACACAACCACAACACAATTTTCGTCCCCTCCGACCCTCACCCCACTTCTCTCTCTCTCTCTCTCTCTCTCTCTCTCTCTCTCTCTCTCTCTCTCTCACTCTCTCTCATATATATATATATATATATATATATATATATATATATATATATATATATATATATATATATATATATATCATAGCGCCCAGTAAAATAGACCAGACATCCAATCATCATTCAAGCATTTGCAGTTCTCGGCTGTACCTCACAGGTCAAATGATCGACACAAAATTGTAGTTCTGACGTCTGAGAAAATTTTTGCGTAAACTGTTTTGGCGCTAATGAATACTGATAGATATTGTGTGTCCTGTGGTAGGATGAAGAGGTTTTTCCAGCTTTATTGGATGTGTGTGTGTGTGTGTGTGTGTGTGTGTGTGTGTGTGTGTGTGTGTGTGTGTGTGTGTGTGTAGGGGGAAGGGGGGCAGTGCATCAGGGGAAATACTCACCGGAATGGAAGTGGCTCCTGGATGCCCCCACCCCTATGGTCCCCTGTCACTGTCTCGTCTGCTCGTAACCCCAACCCCCACCCTAATTCCCTCCCTCTGCCTTACCTGGCCGTCACGTGTCCAAGGGTGAAGAATGACTTCTACTGAGCGCCGGGGGGATGGGGGAAGGGGTAGCAGGGTAGAGGGATTCGGAAGTGGAAGAAAATTGATGGCAGGAAGACATGTGAACGTATTCTCTTAGACTTGCGAAGCTCTCTGGCATCCTTTGCTATTTGGCTAATGTATTAATTAGGAGAGCAGCAGCGTGCCAGATAAATGTGCCCGACCTCCATCCCCTCCACCCCTCCGTCCTCAAGAAGCTGTGAGACTGTTTGCACTAAAAGTGGGCCTCGTGGGGGGTGGAGTCGCCTTATCCTTTAAGAAAGAGGGGCAGAGGGGTTCCAGCTTCCCATCGCCTCTCCTTTAAGTTACTTTTTACGATATACAAGGAATACACGAACAGGACTCCTTCTGTCCTATTCCCTGGGATAGCACAGTATAAAATGGTCAGTCATTATGGCGGCACGACACCTCCCTCAAATCCACCCCTTTAAGTTGCTTTTTATGACACGCAGGGTGTACGTGGGTAGGATTCCATCTCCCCTTTCCCTTGGGATAACACAATATAAAATGGCTAATCAATGTGACGGTCCCCCATGCACCCCACTCGACCACTCTAACACAGTTGTCAGCGGCGACAGTGGAGCCCTTGAGCTGTGTGCCAGTCCTCCATATGGCCTCATCATCGTCTCAGTGTCGTTGGTCACTAATACGATGTAATGACGCTATTTGCCATCTGTTGCGAGATGCTGTGGGGGAGGGGGGGTGTACAGCTGAGACAGAGGGGGCATAGTGGCACTGGAAGGGAAGAAATGGGGTAAGACAGGGCAAGACAGTACAGGGTAGGGTGAGGGAATGACAGACCACGGTACAGGCATGACAGGACAACCAGACAGAATGACTGTGACTGTTTGTCAAGTATAATTTGAGAAATGACATAACACGCCCACATAACAGAGAAAACAGTATAGATGGAATAGGAATGGCACACCACGATTGAAAGACAGGAGAGACAGAAGGGAAAAAGGGATGAAACGAGAGAGGATAAAAGAAAACAGATGATTACAGGATAAGGACAGGACAAGGCAGAACAGAAAGCAAAACGGAACATAACAAATAAATCGAGATATGACAGAAAAGAACACATAAAACAAAGAGAAAAGACACAAGAGGAAGCCAGTATGTGAAAACATTAGAGAACAGAATAGGAAAACAGAGAGGAAAAAAGGGAAAGAGACGGATACAGGACACAGACAGAAAAGAGACACAGAAGAGAAAAGATAATGAAAGAATAGAAAGGACACAGGAAGGAGATAGTAAGAGAGAGCCCCCACCCTCCTATGACCCGCCCCTCTCCCTACCTCTCTGCACCAGCCGCAAACGTGAACTAATAAGAGCATATGTGAGGGCCAGTGTGGAGCGGAATTGCCCAGTCAGCCGAAGAATTTTGTGTATATTCCATTTGCATTCTGATGGCGGCGATCCCGTTGCGCCATCTGCCAGCCAGTCGGGTTAGGCTCACTTTCCCGTCCCCCGTCCCTTGTGCTGGCTTTGATGCTGTTATTAAGGCGGTTTTTAGGTCACTCTCCTTTCACTAACTAACAGTTTTCACAAATTGCGTCGTTATTAAGGTCACTTTACTTTCACTATTCACTTGTATGATCTTTTGGGTGTGGTGGGGTGGGATAGGGGAATGTCAGATCATTTTCCATTAATTTACATTATTAAGAAGCTGGTGGTGTTATTAGGGCATTTTTAAGCCACTTTCTTTTATTTACATTTTTTAGGGGAGGTTTTGAGGAGGTTACTTCCTTTCAGCAGTAATTTTTTTTTTTTCGTACTTTATGGTGTTATTAGGGCCATTTTAGGTCACTTCCTTCTCACTTGCAACGTCAGTAAGACACAGTTAGCGTTATTAAGGCAGTTTTGGGTCACACTCCTTTCAGTAGCTCTTTTTCTTATTTATCTAAAGGTGTTATTAGGTCCATTTTAAGTCCCCTTCTTTGTTTTTTTCGTTTTACTGGCTTTATGACGCTGTAGATTAGATTTAGATCACTTGCGGCATTTTAAACTAGCTTCTTAATGGATCCCAGTGGCAACTCTAAGTCCCTTTTCACTGATTCAGTTCTTTTCAGTAACTTCAAGGATTCTGTTTTTTTCACTTTTAGGTCGTTCTTTTCACTATACTGCATAATGGTGTTGTTAGTGCAGCTTTTAGTCAGTTTTTTTAGTTGTCAAGCCGAGAATTTTGAAAGCTTGAATGACGAGTCAGTGTCTGGCCAAGTATAACCAGGCACTTTTGACAGTTCCCTAATTTTTGTGTATTTCCTGTGTCTACATACAGTGCACTCCGTGTGTAACAGTGGGATTAGAATGAGGATGAGGATTATGATGGTGTTACTGGTATCGGCGTTGTTAACTTGCTGATAAAACTAGTAACACTGATAACAATGCTCTCATAACAACTAATAATAATAATAATAATAATAATAATAATAAAAATTAATTAATAGCAACAACAACAACAATAATAATAATAATAGTAAGAATAATGATAATGATAATATTAATACCACAGTGTAGCAGGCTCTGAACACTACCATCCATTTTCTTTGCCCACGCACACCCCCACCTCCCCTTCAGCCTCCTCCTCCTCATCACTTCTCCCACTTCTCCTTCTTCTTCCCATCTCCCTTCCTTCTTCCACACACCCTCTTCAACCATCCTTCTCCCTACCTCCTTTCCTCCTTCTTCGTCCCTCTCTCTTCCCCCAACTCCCCTCCACCCCCTTCCACCCCGTCCCTGCTCCTCTTCACCCAGTTAGCCAATCTCCCCGAGCCCTGTCCTCACATTTGTTCCATAAATCTTCCATCCCGGCACCAGAACTGATTTTACGAGTACAAAGCGGACCATGGAAGATTTTTAAGTGGGTCCTGTACAGCGGGGAACAAAAGTTTGCCTAGTATCGCATCTCTTCAACTTCTCACCGTTCTCTGTGGGCTAATAATCCTAAGTTGAGAAGTCCTGATTTGTTTCTCTGCCCATTGATGTCACTCTTTGATATAATGAGTCAGGATAGAAAGTGACGGACACACGCTTATTGTGAAGAATACGCAGTTGGCTAGAAGGCAAAGTTTTGTCTCCAACTGTACAGATTGCTCGTCCTGAAACTCTTAGCGTCCTGTCAAAATTTTGGACATCATTGTTTCGTTTGGCTGTCGTCTCTCTCTCTCTCTCTCTCTCTCTCTCTCTCTCTCTCTCTCTCTCAGACTGTAATGGGGGTGTAGGGAGACTGAGACTGAGGGAGGAAAGTTTGGTGGCAGAGAAACATTTTGGCCTCGGAAATGTATGGGAGAGAGAGAGAGAGAGACAGAGACAGACAGAGACAGACAGACAGACAGACAGACAGACAGATAGACAGACAGAGACGGAGAAAAAGAGAAATGAAGGAAGAGAGGGAGAAGGATCAGAAGGTGGAAGAGAGTGGACGAATGGAGGAAGCGGGACAGGAAAGGAGGAGGGTGGGAGGAAAAAGGGAGGGAGGAAGGGAGATGGGTGAGGGAGAAAGGGAGAATGAGAGGCGGGGGACATAATAGAAGAACAGAGAGAACTGAAGGGAGAGAGGGAGAAATGGAGGGAGAGAGAATGTAAAGGGAGAGATGAAGACATTACAGGTTGGAGGGGGGAGGGAAGGAAGGAGGGATGATTGGTGGAACGGAGA